>NW_026600264.1:566664-662659 GCF_029448725.1 Salvelinus fontinalis
GGTAGCTGTTTTGGGGTAGTCATTCTAGATCATTTGGGGTAGCTGTTTTGGGGTAGTCATTCTAGATCGTTTGGGGTAGCTGTTTTGGGGTAGTCATTCTAGATCGTTTGGGGTAGCTGTTTTGGGGTAGTCATTCTAGATCGTTTGGGGTAGCTGTTTTGGGGTAGTCATTCTAGATCGTTTGGGGTAGCTGTTTTGGGGTAGTCATTCTAGATCGTTTGGGGTAGCTGAAATTATTTCACTAAATGTTTTTTTGTTTTCTTTCATTTTTGTCCCCCATGATGTATGTAGTCACTGTGTGTAGTCACTGTGTGTAGTCACCGTGTGCAGTCACCGTGTGCAGTCACCGTGTGCAGTCACTGTGTGCAGTCACTGTGTGCAGTCACTGTGTGCAGTCACCGTGTGCAGTCACCGTGTGCAGTCACCGTGTGCAGTCACCGTGTGCAGTCACCGTGTGCAGTCACCGTGTGCAGTCACCGTGTGTAGTCACCGTGTGCAGTCACTGTGTGCAGTCACTGTGTGCAGTCACTGTGTGCAGTCACTGTGTGCAGTCACTGTGTGCAGTCACTGTGTGTAGTCACTGTGTGTAGTCACCGTGTGTAGTCACCGTTTGTAGTCACCGTGTGTAGTCACCGTTTGTAGTCACGTTTGTAGTCACGTTTGTAGTCACTGTGTGTAGTCACGTTTGTAGTCACTGTGTGTAGTCACGTTTGTAGTCACGTTTGTAGTCATGTTTGTAGTCACTGTGTGTAGTCACGTTTGTAGTCACGTTTGTAGTCACGTTTGTAGTCACGTTTGTAGTCATGTTTGTAGTCACTGTGTGTATGGGACTTTAGGTCCTCTTTGAAAATAATAATGTGTGTTTAACCAACTCGCCTGGTTAAATATAAAATATTAACATTGTCAATGGACTAACAGTGAATGTTTGGTTTGTTTGTTTCGGGGGGATGGCTTAATATTGTAATCTTGATTTATGTATGATGCTTACTCTATATAATAATCTATTTCAAGAACTGTATATATGTCCAATAAAAATATTTATATATAAAAAATAAAAAAAACATTGTCAATGTACAGTTAATGAATGGACATATAAACATCAGTTGTTCTTAAAGGGTGTGAGTCTTTTATAAAGGAAGTAAAACACTAGTTTGAAGTTGCTTCTATGCCGGTAACAATGTTACAGAGTGTGGCTATCGTCCTAAGGCTGAACTCATCGGTAAACCCACCACTTTCCCTGTGTGTGTGTGTGTGTGTGTGTGTACGTTGGTGTATGTGTGTGTGTGTGTGTGTACGTTGGTGTATGTGTGTGTGTACGTTGGTGTATGTGTGTGTGTGTGTGTACGTTGGTGTATGTGTGTGTGTGTGTGTGTGTGTGTACTTTGGTGTATGTGTGTGTGTGCGTACGTTGGTGTATGTGTGTGTGTGTGTGCGTACGTTGGTGTATGTGTGTATGTGTGTGTGTGTGTGTGTGTGTGTGTGTGTGCGTACGTTGGTGTATGTGTGTGCGTGTGTGTGTGCGTACGTTGGTGTATGTGTGTGCGTGTGTGTGTACGTTGGTGTATGTGTGTGCCTACCGTCGTCGCTGACAGCCTGTTTGGCAGTGGAGGGCACGGCCCGGGCGGTGGGCTTCCTCAGAGGGCGACGCCAGCTCTTACTGGTTCTCTTCACCAGCGGAGCAGCAGGGTACTGGGAAAGACAGGGGGTCAAATGTCATTGGTGTGTGTCTGTGTGTATGGTGCAGCTGGATACTGGAAGAGAACAGGGGTCAGACTGAGGGTTCAAAGTTTAAAGGTGTCACCCCCAAATGACACCCTATTCCATAGTGCACCAAATTGACCGGGGTCCATAGGGGAGTAAATTGGCCAATAGGGATATGTTGACCGGGGTCCATAGGGGAGTAAATTGGCCAATAGGGATATGTTGACCGGGGTCCATAGGGGAATAAATTGGCCAATAGGGATATGTTGACCGGGGTCCATAGGGGAGTAAATTGGCCAATAGGGATATGTTGACCGGAGCCCATAGGGGAGTAAATTGGCCAATAGGGATATGTTGACCGGGGCCCATAGGGGAGTAAATTGGCCAATAGGGATATGTTGACCGGGGCCCATAGGGGAGTAAATTGGCCAATAGGGATATGTTGACCGGGGCCCATAGGGGAGTAAATTGGCCAATAGGGATATGTTGACCGGGGCCCCCAATAGGGATATGTTGACCGGGGCCCCAATAGGGATATGTTGACCGGGGGCCCCAATAGGGATATGTTGACCGGGGGCTCCAATAGGGATATGTTGACCGGGGGCCCCAATAGGGATATGTTGACCGGGGCCACCAATAGTGATATGTTGACCGGGGGCTCCAATAGGGATATGTTGACCGGGGGCCCCAATAGGGATATGTTGACCGGGGGCTCCAATAGGGATATGTTGACCGGGGGCCCCAATAGGGATATGTTGACCGGGGCCCCCAATAGGGATATGTTGACCGGGGCCCCAATAGGGATATGTTGACCGGGGGCCCCAATAGGGATATGTTGACCGGGGGCCCCAATAGGGATATGTTGACCGGGGGCTCCAATAGGGATATGTTGACCGGGGGCCCCAATAGGGATATGTTGACCGGGGCCACCAATAGTGATATGTTGACCGGGGGGGCCCCAATAGGGATGTGTTGACCGGGGGGGCCCCAATAGTGATATGTTGACCGGGGGGGCCCCAATAGGGATGTGTTGACCGGGGGGGCCCCAATAGGGATGTGTTGACCGGGGGGGCCCCAATAGGGATATGTTGACCGGGGGGGCCCCAATAGGGATATGTTGACGCGCGTGTGTGTGTGTCTCTGTGTGTGTGTGTCTCTGTGTGTGTGGCCCTGGTCAAAAATAAGGGAAGAGGGTACCATTTGGTACAAAACTAAGGTCACTATGCAGCTGAATGTGGGAACTAATGTCATTGGTATACGTGAACATTTCTGAAACACATAATAAAAACCAGTCTTTGTTTATGTTATATATATATATATATATATTATATATATTTTTTAAACATGGTTTTGAAAAGACAATCAAAAGGATTGGAATAGGTATTTTCCAAAGCGTGTGTGTTATCGTATGTGTGTGTGTGTGTGTGTGTGTTATCGTATGTGTGTGTGTGTGTGTGTTATCGTATATGTGTGTGTGCTTTATCGTGTTTGTGTGTCTCAGCAGCCATACGCACAGTGCAAACCTCTCCAGGTTCCAGCCCCGAGTCGCCACACTCAAAGTCGCTCAAATCATTATCATAGTCTTCCTCCCCTTCTTCCTCCTCTTCTTCAGCCTCTCCTTCCGATGACTCACTACTACTCTCCTCCCTCGTGCTGCTCTGCCCCTCATCCTCCGAATCTCCCTCTTCCATATCTGACACCCCCTCCTCCTCCTCTCCTTCCCCCAGTCTCTCCTCCAAGGGCGATTCAGGAGGGTCAGGTTCTAGAGCCCCCTCGGCCTCCCTCTCCACCCCCAGTTCCCTGCACAGAGCCAGGGCTTCCGCTGCCTCCACCTCCCCTCTCTGGAGCTCAAAGTCTCCACAGAGGCCCAGGGGCTCCCCGACACCGGCCGACCCCAGAGACGTGGACTCCAGCTGGGCCCAGGTGAGAGGCCCGTCCCCATGTCCCTCTGGGTCCTGGTCGTCCGTCTCAGTTTCGTGATCGAGGTCTGTGACCTCTTTGCACTGCGGCTCGGTCCACATGGTGTAGGGCAGTGCATCGTGAGTATAGTCGGCGGGGAGCTCCGGGTGGTGGAGGCTCTCGATGAGCACCGCAGGACTCTGGGAGTTGAGGTTCTTCCAGATACCGTCTGAGAAAGGTTTGGGCTCCAGGTAGAGGCTTTGGGAACTACAAACAGAGTCCATGTTTCGAGAAATACAAATGGAATCCACGTTTTGGGAACTACAAATGGATTCCACATTTCGGGAACTACAAACGGCATCCATGTTTGAGTGTGGAGTTTGGTCGTTGTTGTTTTGGTGTTGTAATGTTGCTGAATTGTCATTTAATTCACTCAGCTCAGAAGAGTGGATCAACTTATCTTTAGAAGTCAAACTGGTGCTAGCTAGATATAAACCCTTAGTCCTGGAGTCTCTAAATACATTGTCTCTTTGAGAGGATCCTTCTGAGTTGGAGTCCATGGATACTGCTGCAGTTGCCGTCGAGGACCTGTGTTTCTGGATTTGCTGCGTTGGCAGTAGAGTAACGTCACAGAGCATGTGGTTATTATTGCTAGCATGGGTCTCCGCGGAGGTTCGACTACAGTGGTTCTCGATGGTCAGTACTGCCTCAGACAATGTTTGGATTGGTAGTGCTTCTAGATGGGAAGTGGCGGCGACCATTTTGCGCAGAGAGGCGTCCATTTTGGGTTGAGCGTCGCTAGTTTCACTAGCCGCGTAAGCTGCTACCTGTAACTCCAGCTCTGGCCTATGGTGGTGGTCTTCAGTAGGTTCAGAGTGCCGAGAGGGGGCCATTTTGTGATCAGAGGCGGCCATTTTGGGTTGAGCGTCGCTAGTTTCACTAGCTAACTGTAAATCCAGCTCTGGTCTATGGTGGTCTTCAGTAGAACCCAAGCACCAGTCGCTGTAAGGCGCTAACGGTCGAAAATCCTCGCCCTCCGACTTCTTCGACGCCAACTCTACCTCGCACACCTCGTCCGTTAACGTTTCTGTTTCTGACGAGAGGGTCGTGGGCGTCTCGCGTTGGAGCACGGGGGCGAGGACCGGGTGACCGTCTGGTAAATCCGGTAAGGTTAGAGCACCACCGTGTCGCCCGGTCGAGGAGGACGACGACGACGACAACCTCGGCCCTTTGATCTCGGTGTGACCTCCGCTGACGGCGAGGGTGAGGGAGGGCATCTCCTGGGTGAGAACGGGCGGCAGGGGCGGGCAGAACCTCGTCTCTCCAGACAGTTCTGGAGTGAGGAAGGGCATGTCGACCCCGTTGTTCAACTGGAGGAGAGGAGGGGAACAGTCTTGTAAACTACACCTCGGAAGGGAAGGGTGTTGTATGGGGACACAGTTGTGTGTAGTAGACATAGGAAGAGAGGAACACTTTTCAATAGGAGGGCAGTTTGGTTCACTACACCTGAACAAGTTAGCCGGACCAGAACTCGGGCTGGAAATAACACGTCCTCTGGGCCCGGAGTCAGTATTAGTGTAAATGTCATTATAAAGTGCTGGTGTTCTGCTTTCAGACTTGTGACTGCTGTGCGTCGTAGTAGTAGTAGTAGTAGTAGTGGTGTTAGTATTAACCGCAGTACCTTGACATGTATCCATTGTATACTCAGTGCTGGGGGCTAGGGTTGAGGTTAGGTTTAGAGACGACTTCTCTACGTAAGAAGAGCTTGATTGAAAAGCTCCAGGGCCACAGGCTGAGTCCGTACACCCCTGAGCCCCAGTCGGGTGCACCGTTCTGGGGGAAGGTAACCTGGTCCGTAAGGGGTCTGGAGAGGGGTGGACATCCATAGAGCAGTCGTCAGGGACCAGTCCCAGTGGAGTAGATTCTATACATACTGACTTAAGCGGTCCTCCGGGGATTTCTCTTCTTTCTGATCGGGCAGGTGTAGGGGCAGCCTCGGACCTCTGATGGGGTCCTTTAATGACCTCTGGGAACTCTGACCCTGAGGGGTTCTGTGGGGGGTTAGTGGGATGCAGATGGGGTGAGGGGTGAGTCCCTACCCCTGTCCCTTGTTCTGTGGTGTCCACTGAGACAGGGGTCAGAGAGGGAGAGGGGCGAGAAGCGAAGTCGGAAGAGGGTGAGGGCGAGGGCGAGGGGAAAGACGAGGGGCGCAGAGGTTCAGGAGGACAGGGGAAGGCCAACCGGTCACTCTCCACTTCCATTCTGTTGACTTTCACCACACACATCTGCCGGCAAGGACCTGTGGAACAGACACACAACAGAAAATCCGCTCTCAGATCAAAAAATACCTTTGAGATGGTCAAAAAAACAAACATTTGAATGATAAAATATTAGTCTACATGGGCTCAAACCCAGAAGATAAAAGGCTTGTGTCCAATTGGATCTTTAACCCATAGAATTAGGAATTACAGTACTAGAATGGACATGAACCTGCTTATGATGGGATAGACATTGAATTAGGAATTACAATACTAGAATGGACACGAACCTTATGATGGGATAGACATAGAATTAGGAATTACAATACTAGAATGGACATGAACCTGCTTATTTTTTTATTTTTTTTACCTTTATTTAACTAGGCAAGTCAGTTAAGAACAAATTCTTATTTTCAATGACGGCCTAGGAACAGTGGGTTAACTGCCTGTTCAGGGGCAGAACGACAGATTTGTACCTTGTCAGCTCGGGGATTTGAACTTGCAACCTTCCGGTTACTAGTCCAACGCTCTAACCACTAGGCTATGCTGCCGCCCCCTTATGATGGGTTAGACATAGAGTTAGGAATTACAATACTAGAATGGACATGAACCTTCTTATGATGGGTTAGATATAGAATTAGGAAATACAATACTAGAATGGACACGGACCTGCTTATGATGGGTAAGACATAGAATTAGGAATTACATTACTAGAATGGACATGACCCTGCTTAGGATGGGTTAGCCATAGATTTAGGAATTACAATACTAGAATGGTCATGAACCTTCTTATGATGGGATAAAGGGGCAGCCATGTTGGTCAGGGAGTTGGTCAACCATGCTTTGCCAGCGCTGTTTATAAAGACATGGTGTAAAATAACGAAGTTGAAGGATTTCGTCTGCACTATATATCTGTTAGCTAGCCAGACTGTTTAAGACGAATGGTTCCATTCATTTTTTTTTGACAATATTTTAGGTTGATAATAATTCTATTGCACAATTTGTGATATATCTCACACACTTTAGTTTTATTTTAAGTATCAGGATTATGCTTCTACTGCCAATCATTCCAATTAAACTGGTTTGGATTTCTCCCTGACCAATATGGCTGACATTTTCACCCCATTCTGGAACGTTGAGGGATTATGACATAGCCTCTCTAGTAATTGAATTGGATCTCTTACCATCAATCAATACATCATTCAGAATCACTCAACTCATCTCTTACCAGGGAGCCGGAGTGTATTCTCAGTCTGATCCTCTCCTTCCTCCTCATCCTCCTCCTCCTCATCCTCCCCAGCCCTGCAGCCTCTCCGGACCTTGGGACCCAGGGTGCCTCCGAGGCCTCTCCTCCTACCCAGGACAGAGCACCCTTCCAAGGCTACAGGCTCCTCGCTGGTCCTCAGGCGCTTGGATCTGGTCCGTGGGTGTGGGAGACTGCTGTAAGGGGACCAAATTTAGTATCTCTTTGACGTTCCACTATATATTCAATGCATGTTCACACACACTTCCAAATTCCTCCCACACCCCTCCCTCCATCCATCCCCATACCTGTTCACAGGAGCCTTGACCCGGCTGCGCTGTAGCCAGTTCTGTAGCTCTGGGGTGGTGGCGGGCGTGGCTCGGGTGTGATCCAGAGGACAGGAGTCTTTCCCCAGCTTCCATACAGCATAGCGGTCCGGTTGGAACCACTTCACAAAGGGATCCATACTGATCTTCACCATGTCTTTACTGCATGTACACTAGGGTGGAGGGGAGAAGGGAGTTAGCATACTATTTAGTGTACATGACCCATACTACACCATGTCTTTACTGCATGTACACTAGGGTGGAGGGGAGAAGGGAGTTAGCATACTATTTAGTGTACATGACCCATACTACACCATGGCTTTACTGCATGTACACTAGGGTGGAGGGGAGAAGGGAGTTAGCATATTATTTAGTGTGGAACCTCTCCACAAAAGGAGACTAGAGAGGTAGGGAGGAAAGTTAGGAACCAGACTAGCATACTATTTAGTGTGGAACCTCTCCACAAAAGGGATCCATACAGATCTTCACCATGTCCCTACTACACTAGAGAGGAGGGGACAGGGGTTAGGAACCAGACTAGCATACTATTAAGTATGTGCAGGGGGAAGTAGAATCGCTAGCTTGTTAGCTGTGTGTGCAGGGGAAGTAGAATCGCTAGCTTGTAAGCTGTGTGTGCGCAGGGGGAAGTAGAATCGCTAGCTTGTAAGCTGTGTGTGTGCAGGGGAAGTAGAATCGCTAGCTTGTAAGCTGTGTGTGCAGGGGGAAGTAGAATCGCTAGCGTGTTAGCTGTGTGTGTGCAGGGGGAAGTAGAATCGCTAACTTGTTAACTGTGTGTGTGCAGGGGGAGTAGAATCACTAGCGTGTTAGCTGTGTGTGTGCAGGGGGAAGTAGAATCGCTAGCTTGTTAGCTGTGTGTGCAGGGGGAAGTAGAATCGCTAGCGTGTTAGCTGTGTGTGTATAGGGGAAGTAGAATCGTTAGCGTGTTAGCTGTGTGTGTATAGGGGAAGTAGAATCGTTAGCGTGTTAGCTGTGTGTGCAGGGGGAAGTAGAATCGCTAGCGTGTAAGCTGTGTGTGCAGGGGAAGTAGTATCGCTAGCGTGTTAGCTGTGTGTGCAGGGGGAAGTAGAATCGTTAGCGTGTTAGCTGTGTGTGCAGGGGGAAGTAGAATCGCTAGCTTGTTAACTGTGTGTGTATAGGGGAAGTAGAATCGCTAGCTTGTTAGCGGTGTGTGCAGGGGGAAGTAGAATAGCTAGCTTGTTAGCTGTGTGTGCAGGGGGAAGTAGAATCGCTAGCGTGTTAGCTGTATGTGTGCAGGGGGAAGTAGAATAGCTAGCTTGTTAGCTGTGTGTGTATAGGGGAAGTAGAATCATTAGCGTGTTAGCTGTGTGTGCAGGGGGAAGTAGAATCGCTAGCTTGTTAGCTGTGTGTGCAGGGGGAAGTAGAATAGCTAGCTTGTTAGCTGTGTGTGTGTGCAGGGGGAAGTAGAATCGCTAGCTTGTTAGCTGTGTGTGCGCAGGGGGAAGTAGAATCGCTAGCTTGTTAGCTGTGTGTGCAGGGGAAGTAGAATCGCTAGCTTGTAAGCTGTGTGTGCAGGGGGAAGTAGAATCGCTAGCTTGTTAGCTGTGTGTGTGCAGGGGAAGTAGAAGCGCTAGCTTGTTAGCTGTGTGTGCATGGGGAAGTAGAATCGCTAGCTTGTTAGCTGTGTGTGTGCAGGGGGAAGTAGAATCGCTAGCTTGTTAGCTGTGTGTGCATGGGGAAGTAGAATCGCTAGCTTGTTAGCTGTGTGTGCAGGGGGAAGTAGAATCTCTAGCTAGTTAGCTGTGTGTGTGCAGGGGGAAGTAGAATCGCTAGCTAGTTAGCTGTGTGTGTGTGCAGGGGGAAGTAGAATCGCTAGCTAGTTAGCTGTGTGTGTATGCAGGGGGAAGTAGAATCGCTAGCTTGTTAGCTGTGTGTGCATGGGGAAGTAGAATCGCTAGCTTGTTAGCTGTGTGTGCAGGGGGAAGTAGAATCGCTAGCTTGTTAGCTGTGTGTGCAGGGGAAGTAGAATCGCTAGCTAGTTAGCTGTGTGTGCACAGGGGGAAGTAGAATCGCTAGCGTGTTAGCTGTGTGTGTGCAGGGGAAGTAGAATCGCTAGCTTGTTAGCTGTGTGTGCGCAGGGGGAAGTAGAATCGCTGGCATGTTAGCTGTGTGTGCATGGGGAAGTAGAATCGCTAGCTAGTTAGCTGTGTGTGCACAGGGGGAAGTAGAATCGCTAGCGTGTTAGGTGTCTGTGCTAGAAGCTTCCATTGTGAAAGTGACATCACCTGCCCTGAGACCCAGAAGTACTGCCCCCCATAGTTCTGGAGGGGTCCCTGGTTCCACGTGGAAATGCACAACAGAAATAGCTTACCTGAGTGGCCACCTTGCCGTAGTCGATCCATCGGACACTGGCGAAGTTGGTGGACTCGGCGCAGTTGAAGCCGTGGTTGAAGCCGGCGTGGTAACCATAGGGGAAGGTAATCATAAACTCGCCCGCCTCCTGGGTGATCTGGAGAGAGACGGGCGAGGAGGGAGTTATCGAGGAGAAAACCCACTGGCAAATTTCCTTTATCAATTTGTCCCATTGAGATCCCTTGACAGAAAAGATCATCTCCCACACTGCTCTTGTGTTTATCTAGTTAACGAAACAGCCTCACAACCTCTCAGCCAATCAGCCTCTACCAGATATACACAACCTCTCTCCTAATGACGACCAGGTCCAGACAGTATCTCAGGATAGTTAATGCATCAGCCTCACAGCCTCTCTCCTAATGACGACCAGGTCCAGACAGTATCTCAGGATAGTTAATGTATCAGCCTCACAGCCTCTCTCCTAATGACGACCAGGTCCAGACAGTAACTCAGGATAGTTAATGTATCAGCCTCACAGCCTCTACCAGATATACACAACCTCTCTCCTAATGACGACCAGGCCCAGACAGTATCTCAGGATAGTTAATGCATCAGCCTCACAGCCTCTCAGCCTCACAGCCTCTACCAGATATACACAGCCTCTCTCCTAATGACGACCAGGCCCAGACAGTATCTCAGGATAGTTAATGTATCAGCCTCACAGCCTCTCAGCCTCACAGCCTCTACCAGATATACACAGCCTCTCTCCTAATGACGACCAGGCCCAGACAGTATCTCAGGATAGTTAACGTGTCAGCCTCACAGCCTCTCTCCTAATGACGACCAGGCCCAGACAGTATCTCAGGATAGTTAACGTATCAGCCTCACAGCCTCTCTCCTAATGACGACCAGGTCCAGACAGTATCTCAGGATAGTTAATGTATCAGCCTCACAGCCTCTACCAGATATACACAACCTCTCTCCTAATGAAGACCAGGTCCAGACAGTATCTCAGCAGTAAACTGTAAGACGATATACAACCAGTCAATACATAAAGACAATCAACTAAAGTGAAGAACTGTTGTAATGTTGGTAAAGATGACTAGAAGGCAGGTTGGTGACAGTGTAGAAGTGTGTGTTCTAACACCATGTTGTAGCGACAGTTAAGATGAAAGTTTTTTTTTTAAAGTGACAGTTAAGATGAAAGGGTTTTTAAAAAAGTGACAGTTAAGATGAAAGGGTTTTTAAAAAAGTGACAGTTAAGATGAAAGTTTTTTTTTAAAAGTGACAGTTAAGATGAAAGGGTTTTTAAAAAAGTGACAGTTAAGATGAAAGGATTTTTAAAAAAGTGACAGTTAAGATGAAAGGGTTTTAAAAAAGTGACAGTTAAGATGAAAGGGTTTTAAAAAAGTGACAGTTAAGATGAAAGGGTTTTTAAAAAAGTGACAGTTAAAGACAGTCAGTCTGTCCTACCTTGTCGAAGGGAATGCTGTACTTCTTCAGGATGGAAGGGGAGATCAGGGTCATCTTATGACGGAGAAACGCCTCACATCCTTTAAACCCGTTGGGGAAGAAACCTGGAACACACACACACACACACACACACACACACACAACGTGGAGAGACTGTTAGATTGACAGAGTAAACACACTGCTATTGGGTACAATAATTTAGGTATATCCTCCTAAAACCACATTTAGACAGGAAGCCCAATTATTGTCAAAAGACCAAAACTGGGCTGCCTGTCTAAACGCTGCCTAAGTGTTCTACTTTTACATAGTATTTCATCTTGTTAAACTTGACTAGAAATATTACCTGTAGCCAGTCTCTCCAGTCTCTTCCCATGTTCAGGGGGGATGGCATACCTGTAGACAGAGACAACGCGTCTAACGTTAATATACCTGTAGACAACGCGTCTAACGTTAATATACCCGTAGACAACGCGTCTGACATTAATATACCTGTAGACAACGCGTCTAACGTTAATATACCTGTAGACAACGCGTCTAACGTTAATATACCTGTAGACAACGTGTCTAACGTTAATATACCTGTAGACAACACGTCTAACGTTAATATACCTGTAGACAACGCGCCTAACGTTAATACACCTGTAGACAACACGTCTAACGTTAATATACCTGTAGCCAACGCGTCTAACGTTAATACACCTGTAGACAACACGTCTAACGTTAATATACCTGTAGACAACATGTCTAACGTTAATATACCCGTAGACAACGCGTCTAACGTTAATATACCCGTAGACAACGCGTCTAACGTTAATATACCTGTAGACAACGCGTCTAACGTTAATATACCTGTAGACAGAGACAACGCGTCTAACGTTAATATACCTGTAGACAGAGACAACGCGTCTAACGTTAATATACCCGTAGACAACGCGTCTAACGTTAATATACCCGTAGACAACGCGTCTAACGTTAATATACCCGTAGACAACGCGTCTGACGTTAATATACCCGTAGACAACGCGTCTGACGTTAATATACCTGTAGACAGAGACAACGCGTCTAACGTTAATATACCCGTAGACAACGCGTCTAACGTTAATATACCCGTAGACAACGCGTCTAACGTTAATATACCCGTAGACAACGCGTCTAACGTTAATATACCCGTAGACAACGCGTCTAACGTTAATATACCCGTAGACAACGCGTCTGACGTTAATATACCCGTAGACAACGCGTCTAACGTTAATATACCTGTAGACAACGCGTCTAACGTTAATATACCCGTAGACAACGCGTCTAACGTTAATATACCTGTAGACAGAGACAACGCGTCTAACGTTAATATACCTGCAGACAACGCGTCTAACGTTAATATACCCGTAGACAACGCGTCTAACGTTAATATACCTGTAGACAACGCGTCTAACGTTAATATACCCGTAGACAACGCGTCTAACGTTAATATACCTGTAGACAGAGACAACGCGTCTAACGTTAATATACCCGTAGACAACGCGTCTAACGTTAATATACCCGTAGACAACGCGTCTAACGTTAATATACCTGTAGACAGAGACAACGCGTCTAACGTTAATATACCCGTAGACAACGCGTCTAACGTTAATATACCCGTAGACAACGCGTCTGACGTTAATATACCCGTAGACAACGCGTCTGACGTTAATATACCCGTAGACAACGCGTCTGACGTTAATATACCCGTAGACAACGCGTCTGACGTTAATATACCCGTAGACAACGCGTCTAACGTTAATATACCTGTAGACAACGCGTCTAACGTTAATATACCTGTAGACAGAGACAACGCGTCTAACGTTAATATACCTGTAGACAACGCGTCTAACGTTAATATACCTGTAGACAACGCGTCTAACGTTAATATACCCGTAGACAACGCGTCTGACGTTAATATACCCGTAGACAACGCGTCTGACGTTAATATACCCGTAGACAACGCGTCTGACGTTAATATACCCGTAGACAACGCGTCTGACGTTAATATACCTGTAGACAACGCGTCTAACGTTAATATACCTGTAGACAACGCGTCTAACGTTAATATACCTGTAGACAACGCGTCTAACGTTAATATACCCGTAGACAACGCGTCTAACGTTAATATACCCGTAGACAACGCATCTAACGTTAATATACCTGTAGACAACGCGTCTAACGTTAATATACCTGTAGACAGAGACAACGCGTCTAACGTTAATATACCTGTAGACAACGCGTCTAACGTTAATATACCTGTAGACAGCGCGTCTAACGTTAATATACCTGTAGACAACGCGTCTAACGTTAATATACCTGTAGACAACGCGTCTAACGTTAATATACCTGTAGACAACGCGTCTAACGTTAATATACCCGTAGACAACGCGTCTAACGTTAATATACCCGTAGACAACGTGTCTAACGTTAATATACCTGTAGACAACGCGTCTGACGTTAATATACCCGTAGACAACGCGTCTAACGTTAATATACCTGTAGACAACACGTCTAACGTTAATATACCTGTAGACAACGCGTCTAACGTTAATATACCTGTAGACAACGCGTCTGACGTTAATATACCTGTAGACAATATGCCTAATATTAATACAGCTGTAGACAGAGACAATGTTAGTCAGGTTAATACAGAAGGTAAATAGTAAACTAGTGTACGGGGTAGGTGTTATGTAGAGGGGAGACAAACTGTTCAGATGTTTCATCATCTACACTGACAATACTGGCCTCTAGTGGTGAGCCCTGGAATTCTAACTCTTCTGAAGTTCCTGACATGGAACCAGGAGAACTCTGTAGAATTCCCTCAGGGTTCTTAGGCATTCCATTTCACCCACACCTCTTCTCCCCCATCAGAAGCCCATACTATCTGCCCCATATTCAACTGTCAGTCTGAGGTAAGGGTGTGTGTGTGTGTGTCTGTAAGGGGAGAGGAAGGACTGCCCCAGGAGTGGGAGAGGTGAGGGGTGAGGAGGGGTTGAGAGAAGAGCTTCTTGGTGGTCCTCCCCTCCAGGGAAATGTGTCTAAATGGGGAGAGGTGAGAACCATGTGTGTGTTACAGGTCTTCCTGCTCTAATGAGCAGCAGTGTACCCCAAGGGGAATAGAGAGATGGGGAGACTAAGAGAGGGAGGTGGAAAGAGGGAGACTTACATGGGAGGAATAAAGAAGTCATTCCCCCGTCCCTTCCTACCCATCTCTCCCTCTAACCCTGCCTCTCAGTATTGGCTGAAACACAACATGCTAGTAAATAACCACACACACACACACAGTATCCCCCTACCAGGACTTGGGCTCTCCAAAGTGCAGGTAGTTGATGCTGTAAAGGTCCATGTCTTCAGTGTGCCAGGAGAAGCTGGTCTTCCACATGCCAAAGTACAGGTAGGGTGTGTTCACCCCCTGGATAGACACACCACAGTCCTCTTCGATCACATCCAGGATGGAGTTGAGGTGGCCGATGTTCCACTCCTCTATACCCTACAGAAGAGACAGAAGGGAGAGAGAATTAGATGAGAGACAGAAGGGAGAGAGAATTAGATGAGAGACAGAAGGGAGAGAGAATTAGATAAGAGACAGAAGGGAGAGAGAATTAGATGAGAGACAGAAGGGAGAGAGAATTAGATGAGCGACAGAAGGGAGAGAGAATTAGATGAGCGACAGAAGGGAGAGAGAATTAGATGAGCGACAGAAGGGAGAGAGGAGAGAGAATTAGATGAGAGACAGAAGGGAGAGAGGAGAGAGAATTAGATGAGAGACAGAAGGGAGAGAAACAAAAAGTATCTAGATAGTTGATGCGTGTGATATTCCACTCCTGTATACGTCACCCTGCACCAGGACAGAGGAGAGGTTGGGATGGCTAGATAGGAATATACAGGGAATGAAATGACAGAGATCCTGATGATCAGTGATGAGTGACAGAGAGAGAGGAGAGAGAGAGACACTGATATTCTATGAGTCCTGAGACATCTACCTCGTCATAGAGGCTCCCGGGGACGTCAGCTCCATATATGGGAGATACGAAAGTCAGGTTCTTCCAGTACTTCCTCTCCAGGTCCTCATAGTTCAGGTAGCGGGGAGTACAATATCTGGAGAGGTAGAAGATCTATGTTATAACAACTATACTAAATATAACATACAGTTCAGGTAGAGGGAGTACAATATCTGGAGCGGCAGAAGATCTATGTTATAACAACTATACTAAATATAACATACAGTTCAGGTAGAGGGAGTACAATATCTGGAGCGGTAGAAGATCTATGTTATAACAACTATACTAAATATAACATACAGTTCAGGTAGAGGGAGTGTGTATAGTTACTGACTTGCCACTGTTGCTGAGGTGTCTGAATTCCTGTTTGTATGTGTTTATGTGTGTGTGTGTGTATCTGTACTGTGCTTGTCTTTGCCGTGTGTGTGTTTATAGTTACTTGTCACTGTTGGCGAGGCGTCTGAACTCCTGTGTGTGTGTTTATACTGTGCTCGTCTTTGTTGTGTGTGTGTGTGTGTGTGTGTGTGTGTGTGTGTGTGTGTGTGTGTGTGTGTGTGTGTGTGTGTGTGTGTGTGTGTGGTTACTTGTCACTGTTGGCGAGGCGTCTGAACTCCTTCACGCTGAGCGGTTTCTTCTGGATGTTGAACTGAGTGAACAGGCCTGACTGGCCTGCAACCATCTGCTGTATCGGGGCATGGATCACCAGGTCATCAATATCATCATAGCTACACCGAGGACGCCAGCCCTTAGGAGGAATCACCTGGAGACAGAGAGAGACACAGAGAGACAGACACAGAGACACAGAGAGACAGAGAGAGAGAGACACAGAGAGACAGAGAGAGAGAGACACAGAGAGACACAGAGACACAGAGACAGAGAGAGACACAGAGACAGAGAGACAGAGAGAGACACAGAGACACAGAGACAGAGAGAGAGAGACACAGAGACACAGAGAGAGAGAGACACAGAGACACAGAGAGAGAGAGACACAGAGAGACACAGAGACACAGACAGAGAGAGACACAGAGACACAGAGACAGAGAGACACAGAGAGACACAGAGAGACACAGAGACACAGACACAGAGAGAGAGAGAGAGACACAGAGACACAGACACAGAGACACAGAGAGAGAGAGACACAGACACAGAGACACAGAGACACAGAGACACAGAGACACAGAGACACAGAGACACAGAGACACAGAGACACAGAGACACAGAGACACAGAGACACAGAGACACAGAGAGAGAGAGCGGGGTTATCACCTGGAGACAGGTAGAGGGTGATAATCCCCAAATTACACTCAGACAGGTTGTTCTCATCTTTCATGAACAGACACACTTCCAGTCCTACTCTCAGGCACACACACACACACACACACACACACCTTGGCGAGGCCAGCACGGTGCGCCCCCTGTGACTCCATGTAGGCCAGGTACCGGTTGAAGTCTCTGAATTCCTCCACGGTGGGCCTGAAGGTCATGATCTTGCAGGAGGGGTTAACAGGGCCGTAGACCTCCGCCCCTGCCATCCTGCCTGCTCACACAGATGAAGCCCTGACAGAGAAATAGTTACGCCTTATTATAATCTCATTACAGTAATAGGTTGTGTTAACTACGGGGGAAGCAGTGGAATAATATCCTAAGGAAACAGGGCAGGAGGGGTTAACAGGGCCGTAGAGCTCCGCCCCCTGCCATCCTGCCTCCACCAATTAAAACCCAGACAGAGAAAAAGAGTATAAAATAAACTGGGTGGTTCGAGCCCTGAATGCTGATTGGCTGACAGCCGTGGTATATCAGACTGTATACCACGGGTATGACAAAACATTGATGTTTACTGCTCTAATTACGTTGCTAACCAGTTTATAATACCAATTAGACACCTCAGGGGGTTTGTGGTATATTGGCCATATACCACACTGCCCTGGCCTTAGTGCTTAAATAGAACACAGGCTAGGCCCATAGGTTGTCTGACTAGACTGATAAAACCTAGATACATACTGTAGATCCCAGCTAGCCTACATACCGTAGAGACACTAGATCCCAGCTAGCCCACATACCGTAGAGACACTAGCTCCCAGCTAGCCTACATACCGTAGGGACACTAGATCCCAGCTAGCCCACATACCGTAGAGACACTAGATCCCAGCTAGCCTACATACCGTAGGGACACTAGATCCCAGCTAGCCCACATACCGTAGAGACACTAGATCCCAGCTAGCCTACATACCGTAGAGACACTAGCTCCCAGCTAGCCTACATACCGTAGAGACACTAGATCCCAGCTAGTCTACATACCGTTGTTTAACTTGGGTCAAACGTTTGAGGGTAGCCTTCTACAAGCTTCCCACAATGAGTTGGGTGAATTTTGGCCTATTCCTTCTGACAGCACTGGTGTAACAGTCAGGTTTGTAGGCCTCCTTGGTCACACAAGCTTTTTCAGTTCTGCCCACAAATTGTCTATAGGATTGAGGTCAGGGTTTTGTGATGGCCTCTCCAATACCTTGACTTTGTTGTCCTTAAGCCATTTTGCCACAACTTTGGAAGTATGCTTGGGGTCATTGTCCATTTGGAAGACCCATTTGCGATCAATCTTTAACTTCTTGACTGATGTCTTGAGATGTTGCTTCAATATATCCAAATAATTTTCCATCCTCATGATGCAATCTATTTTGTGAAGTGCACAAAGTCCCTCCTGCAGCAAAGCACCCCCCCCCCCCCCCCCCCCAACATGATGCTGCCACCCCCGTGCTTCACGGTTGGGATGGTGTTCTTCGGCTTACATGCTTCCCCTTTTCCTCCAAACATAACAATGGTCATTATGGCCAAACAGTTCTATTTTTGTTTCATCAAACAAGGGGACATTTCTCCAAAAAGTACGATCTTTGTCTCCATGTGCAGTAGTCTGACTTTTTAATGACGGGTTTGGAGCAGTGGCTTCTTCCTTGTCGATATATATGTCGATATAGGTCTCGTTTTACTGTGGAAATAGATAGTTTTGTAGCTGTTTCCTCCAGCATCTTCACAAGGTCATTTGCTGTTGTTCTGGGATTGATTTGCACTTTTCGCACCAAAGTACGTTCATCTCTAGGAGACAGAACGCGTCTCCTTCCTGAGCTGTATGACGGCTGCATGGTCCCATGGTGTTAATACTTGCGTACTATTGTTTGTACAGATGAACGTGGTACCTTCAGGCGTTTGGAAATTGCTCCCAAGAATAAACCAGACTTGTGGAGGTCTACAATTATTTTTCTGAGGTCTTGGCTGATTTATTTTGATTTTCCCATAATGTCAAGCAAAGGAGGCACTGAGTTTGAAGGAGGCCTTGAAATACATCCACAGGTACACCTCCAATTGACTCAAATTATGTCAAATAGCCTATCAGAAGTTTCTAAAGCCATGACATTATTTTCTGGAATTTTCCAAGCTGTTTAAAGGCACAGTTTACACACACTAAATTAACTTCTGACAGATTATTTAATTTATAATTCACTGTCTGTAAACAATTGTTGGAAAAATGACTTGTGTCATGAACAAAGTAGATGTCCTAACCGACTTGCCAAAACTATTGTTTGTTATTACCAAGAAATTTGTGGAGTGGTTGAAAAACGAGTTTTAAATGACTCCAACCTAAGTGTATGTAAACTTCCGACTTCAACTGTAGTCTACATACTGTAGAGATACTAGCGTCACAGCTAGTCTACATACTGTAGAGATACTAGCGTCACAGCTAGTCTACATACTGTAGAGATACTAGCGTCACAGCTAGTCTACATACTGTAGAGATACTAGCGTCACAGCTAGTCTACATACTGTAGAGATACTAGCGTCACAGCTAGTCTACATACTGTAGAGATACTAGCGTCACAGCTAGTCTACATACTGTAGAGATACTAGCGTCACAGCTAGTCTACATACTGTAGAGATACTAGCGTCACAGCTAGTCTACATACTGTAGAGATACTAGCGTCACAGCTAGTCTACATACTGTAGAGATACTAGCATCACAGCTAGTCTACATACTGTAGAGATACTAGCGTCACAGCTAGTCTACATACTGTAGAGATACTAGCGTCACAGCTAGTCTACATACTATGTGCAGTACTACAGTAGCCCTATTTTACAGCACAGAAGTAACCATGTATTTACTAAGTCGTATTAAAACGGTTATCATAAACTGGGTTGGTTCGAGCGACCCGAATGCTGATTGGCTGACAGCCGCGAGTATATCACACGTATGACATAACATTTCGTTTTACTGCTCTAATTACATGGATAACCAGTTTCTAATAGCAATAAGGCACCTCACATCAGGACCAGGGTTTGGGAACAACACTCAGTGTTGTGCAGTGTAGGCTACAGTATTGTTTAAATGAATAACATCAATAAAAAGCAACACGTAGGATATTATTGTGTAACTAACCAATAAGGACCGATAGCAATAATAACCGGTGTGCAACATATTTATTCTTCTTCTCAGGCCTTATTGGTTAATGACACAAAACCTCCGAGGCAGCAGGCTTCTCTTCCTTCTTCCTGAGTCCAACTCTAACACACCCGTTTCTACTAATTAACTCATCATCAATCCAATAAGCCTTGATAAGCTAGTAGATTAGCTGATCTAAACCCAGTGTTGCAGGCAGTGCAACTACAATAAATCTACCTCCAAAATGGCCCCCTATTCCCTATATAGTACACTACTTCTTACCATAGGCCATAGTATAGGAGTATGGGTTCTGGTCAAAAGTTGTGTACTAAAAAAGGGTGCTCTTTGGGATGCCCCTCATTCTTACTCGTGTAACCTTCAGTTCCGCTGTGTGTTATTTACAAGTTGACCACTGGGTGGCGGTCATCTCCCACAAAGGAAATCGTGGTCCTCTGCTAGTTACCACCAGCAGGGTTCCGATCATCACAACTCTGGGTCCGTTCCGAATGTCACCCTATTCCCTACATAGTGAACTACTTTTGACCAGGGCTTACATCAAAATTAGAGCACTATATAGGAAATAGGGTGCCATTTGGTATACTTTTTTTAATTTACTTTGACAAAGGAGACAAAGGACTAGACACACAATAACAGTTGGTTTCTTTTTTTAAAAATTGTTCAGGCAAAACAGTACATTGAGGAATATACCCACAATAAGGAAATGTGTCTCAAATCATTCATATAGATTATCTCGCAAAGCAATGAACGGGTTATACAATAACAATAAAACATTACATTTGAATTGATTCGAATAAAGTAAATCTATGAATTCTGTTGTTGCAGTTACAATATAACGGTATTGATCATGCTAGATATAAAATGTTAAATTTGCCATTTAAAGCTGTTCAAATATTTTCTTAAATCTAGTAGCTACATGATTAAATCACTTGTGACAGTGCATTTATTTCCCAAGATAAATCCGAAGTGCAGTGTGGCTAATCTGATCTTTGTCCGTCTTTCTGTCTGAGCTAGCCTACGTTCAGTTGTGGTAGCCAGCAATGGCAGATCAAAGGAGACAGTTCAAATAATGGATAACTACGACTGATTGAATCAACCACTCCCTTTCTTTCGTTATTGTCAGAATTCAAGAGTCTTACAGTGGTCAAACGTGAGATAAATAACAAGAACTGGTTACGACGAGAAAAGGGAAAAGTAGCCAGCTTGCTAAACTGGCCATCTGCACAATGCGCGTAGCAGAGAGGGGGTTTAAATCCCATCTTGAATGGATGCAGTCGAGATTTATGCTAGCTAACAAGGCCCGCGGTAGCTAGCAAGCTACTAGCTGACGAAATATACTGCACAAATTGAACATATATCAACCATAAATAGTCTGGCTGTTATCCAGACACACAGAGAAATACATTTAGCTAGTAACGTTAGTATTGTGCATCGCAGTTTCACTGGTTTAGCTAGCTAACAACATATTAACAGTTAGCTAGCTATTTGCTAGGAGAAGTTAGCACAACGTAAACACCAAATCAACGGGTTTGAGCTAGCCTCACCAGCTAATTGTGAGAGGTAACTGTTAGCTAGCCAGTAATAAAACAGGGTATAAGAAACATTCGGTGTTAGATGTGTAACGTAGACTATGTCCAAGCAGAGCTGCTATATCTACAGCCAGTTAACTCTATGCAATAATGTCTGAATCAATTGATAATGCATGCATGCAGCGAAAACGAGTTGCTGTTATTAGCCAGCGTGTGCCAAATTGGGCTAGCTAGCAACAGTAGCTAGTTAGCTTAGCCAACTAGCTAGCCTAGCTAACCAGTCCACTGCTACAAACGAAAATAGACGCCACAAACTAGTTGACACTGAACGTTATAGGCATGGATTTAAGCCGTGTTATAGATTGCATTTGTTAGGAAATTTGTACTGTACCTTTTGGTGTATGAAAAATTGTGTTTCGTTGTATTGTTGTTTATCTCTTCTCGCCCTGATCGCCCAGCTGTTTTCATATAACAGCTGGTCTACAGCGACTTGTTCTTCAGACTTCTGCCAGGTCGATAAGTAGATTTCAGACCAGTGGTGTAGTTGGCTGCCCCCTGTCGGCCAAAGACGCACCTTCACTTCCACAAATGTAGAACAAATAATAAACATAACAAAATGAAGCATTTATTTAATTTTAGGAATATTTTCTACAAATGTTCATTCAGAAATGCTTGGTTTTTCACTTTGGGGACAAATTTCGATGTATATTTTCTCCCTTCCTGTTTTCCTATTGTTTCAGTGTCTACACAGAATGTCACAGTTTATACATGTAAAGAATGAATAAGACTACGTGTCAATATGAATGTCGCTAGCTATGTCTGTTTTCGTTGCACGGTGATGTGTGTGAAGCAGGTGTTAAGACTAATTACAGCTAGCACCACCGACTTGGATATAGTGAAAGAGGAGTGGCATCTATCACCGTTGCGTCCGTTTGGTTCACTTAGGAACCAAACGGACACAAACGGTCCAAAAAGGGGAGGAACCTACCTGAAGTCGTCCAATAAGAAACTATACTTTTCGTTGCAAAATATTTACCGTTAAAACGTTTTGCTACGACATGGATTAATGAATACACCCCCAGGGTGAGAGCGAGAGAGAGAACACCGATGACTTTCTATGAACATGGCCGCTCAAGATGAACTCAGTAAGTTTCTACCTGTTTTTGCGGTGATTAAATGCATGTAAGATACTTCATGTATCGGTAACACGTATTATTGCATTTAGTACACAGTCATAACTTATTATATCAAGCAAAACGCCTGTGATATGAACTCTAAACGTTGATTTGAGGTAGCTAGCTAACGCTAGTAGAAGGCCGTCTGCACAGTCATGGTCCAAATGAAAGTGTTACAGTTGTATTAAACATCAACGTGATCTGATGACGACTGGAATAGTTTTACATTGGATCAGTCATTTCATTCCCTATTTGTAACGATGTCATGTTAGATCTGTAACTACGATTAACTAAACGATTATATGCCTTGTGCCAATTTGGCGTAACGAAGTGGCTAGCTTGCTGGTTAGCAGTGCAGCCAGGCGTCCGGGACAATATGAATTGTCTTGAAAGATTAGCCTTGTGTGTGAAGTTAGCTAATTAGCGCTAGTAGCTAGCTAATTCATTGCAAGTAATCTAGTTATGTATCTCGGTGTAACAGGTTGCATACATGGAATGAAAGATGACACACTTAATTTTCAGTGTAGTGAGTGTGTTGGCAAACACACCTCTCACAAGGTAACGTTAGCTAGCCATTTTCCCCCACCCACAGCAGCAGTTAGCTAGCCACGTTTGAGATGATTTAGGGAACTGACTAACCAGCCAAATCACCAGCTAGTTAGCTAGCTACTAATTTATATCATTAATTCCTTGCCAACTAGTTGCCAGTCTGATGCAAGTCGAAAGCATATACGCCCTGTCTGACAGCTAATGGTTATGTCATGCAGGCTTTGTGATCTAGCTCAGAACAGCATGTACCTGCCTATCCACCCCAGTTATAACACATATAATACAAGGTGCATTAGCTATTATAACAGTCCCTTGTTGATACGTTATGTCCAAATGTTGTAGCTACATTTGAAATGTTTACAGTTGAGTCATTTAGCAGACTCTCAGTCTTAATCAGAGTAAACTGAGCCACACGGGACCAGCTAAATGGACATACACACTCTCTGTGTTTTCTGTACCTTATTTGGACAGGTGTGTTTTCTGTACCTTTTAATTAGACAGGTGTGGCATTACAGGTGAGTACAGAGGTAGAAGGCGTAGTTTGAAATGTGGACACAGGGAGTGAACCCCGGTCTTCGGCGGGGAGCATTATATGTGCATAGAGACCCGGGACTGGCTCCGCTAGATGAGAGGCTACATGTTCAACATTTAGTTGGCCCAATCTCCCAACCAAACCAGTTATCTAAGGCTGTGATGAGAGTTGGGGGATGCCTAATGTGATGAAATCACATTAAGGACTGGTTTCCTGGACACGGATCAAGCCTAGTCCTGGACTTTAAGCATGTGTCACGTGGTGGGATTTGGACCTTGGCGTCCCAAATGGTACCCTACTCCCTATACAGTGCACTACTCTTGACCGGAGCCCTATAGAACCTGGTGAAAAGTAGTGCACTATAAAGGGAATAGGGTCCCATTTGGGACGGCCTAGTATCATCATTTCTAATTTTCAAATCCTCCCATTACTTTCTCCTCCTCCTTTCTCCACCTCTCTCCTAATTTCT
The DNA here is from genome assembly GCF_029448725.1 of Salvelinus fontinalis. Lineage (NCBI taxonomy): Eukaryota > Metazoa > Chordata > Actinopteri > Salmoniformes > Salmonidae > Salvelinus > Salvelinus fontinalis. The sequence continues at coordinate 590,616 of NW_026600264.1, forward strand.
CCCCACCTAATTTCTCCTCCTGTCTCCTCCTCCTCCCCTAATTTCTCCTCCTGTCTCCTCCCTTCTCCTCCTCACCTAATTTCTCCTCCTGTCTCCTCCTCTCTCCTCCAGATCAACTGGAGAGAGTTTTCTTGCGTTTGGGCCACGCCGAGACAGATGACCAACTCCAGGACATCATATCCAAGTTCCTGCCCCCAGTCCTCCTCAAACTGTCCAGCGTGCAGGAGGGAGTCAGGAAGAAAGTAAGGGACACACTGATGTCTGTTTCTTCCGTCCTACAGTACCAGTAGCCTGCACATAGCTGTGTCTCCGTTCTCCGGCACCCTTTTCCAGGAAGTGTTCACTTGCACTTATTCTCGCCGGTATTTTACAATGGAGGACTTGGAAACTCCCTCCGGCCAGTGCTTACATCAATCCTATGCTTTTAAATCCATGACGTTGTAACGTCCTGACCAGAGTTCTTATGTGTTTTGCTTGTTTAGTGTTGGTCAGGACGTGAGCTGGGTGGGAATTCTATGTTGTGTGTCTAGTTTGTCTGTTTCTGTGTCCAGCCTAATATGGTTCTCAATCAGAGGCAGCTGTCAATCGTTGTCCCTGATTGAGAATCATATATAGGTGGCTTGTTTTGTGTTGGGATTTTGTGGGTGATTGTTTCCTGTCTCTGTGTTTTGTCTGCACCAGATAGGGCTGTCTCGGTTTTCACATTTGTTATTTTGTTACTTGTAGTAGTGTTACCTTTTATTCGTCTATTAAACATGTTGAACACTAGCCGCGCTGCATTTTGGTCCTCTCCTTCATCCCAGGAAGAAAACCGTGACAGACGTGGTGTGTGGAAGACAAGTGCACACAGACACAGCTGCTCAATGTTATTGGGAAAGGCCCATCCACAGCACTGTAGTAATATCAATCACTTAACAGTCAACTAGTAAACATAGTGATATTGTCCCCCTCCATACGTTGATGGTGTGCATGCTGCTGTAATTGGGTTGCCGGAAGCTGTTCTCTCCATTTCGAACACACAGATTAGTTGTAGACCTGCTGGTACACACTACTAGTACACTATACAGTAGCTTTATGCTCATCATAAACCATCTCTTCTAACAGTCAACTGGAATCATCATCTATTCTCTACCAGGTGATGGAGCTACTGGTAACGTATTATTATAACCACTTATAACCTCTTGATCTCTCTACCAGGTGATGGAGCTACTGGTAACGTATTGTTATAACCTCTTGTTCTCTCTACCAGGTGATGGAGCTACTGGTAACGTATTGTTATAACCTCTTGTTCTCTCTACCAGGTGATGGAGCTCCTGGTAACGTATTATTATAACTAATCATAACCTCTTGTTCTCTCTACCAGGTGATGGAGCTACTGGTAACGTATTGTTATAACCTCTTGTTCTCCCTACCAGGTGATGGAGCTCCTGGTAACGTATTATTATAACTAATCATAACCTCTTGTTCTCTCTACCAGGTGATGGAGCTCCTGGTAACGTATTGTTATAACCTCTTGTTCTCCCTACCAGGTGATGGAGCTCCTGGTAACGTATTATAACCTCTTGTTCTCTCTACCAGGTGATGGAGCTACTGGTCCACCTGAACAAGAGGATTAAGAGCAGACCTTTGATCCAGCTACCAGTAGAGACTCTCCTGGTTCAGTACCAGGACCCTGCTGCAGCATCCTTTGTTACGGTAATGCTCTACATTCTACCTGGGGGGGGGGGGTGCGTTCAGCAGGACACGAAAGTTGTGGAAAGTTCAGATGGAAATATATGACATAGATCAAACATGCCTCTCGAAGACGTGTGGAATAAGGAGTCACGACGGGCTCTATTCGTTATATTTCTATGCCTGCTGAAAGTGGCCTTGGTCTACTTCGACAGCCTGGTTCAACTAGATGGTAATAGACCACTCCCCCCAGGGTCTGGTTGGGTGTCGGGTAATGTTGCCCCTACACACTGATCTTGAGTCAGTGTAGCATTTTTCTCTACTAATGGTTAAGGTTGGGATTGGGGAAAGGAGAAGCTGATCCTAGATCTGTACCTCGGGGAGACTTCACCCCGGAGCTGTGAAGCCTTCTGTCCTTGCTACTGCTTGCTCTTTGGGGAATAGAGGGCTATTTGGGATACTTCCTGTTATTATCTATGTAGGGAATAGAGGGCTGTTTGGGATACTTCCTGTTATTATCTATGTAGGGAATAGAGAGCTGTTTGGGATACTTCCTGTTATTATCTATGTAGGGAATAGAGAGCTGTTTGGGGTACTTCCTGTTATTATCTATGTATGGAATAGAGGGCTGTTTGGGATACTTCCTGTTATCTATGTAGGGAATAGAGAGAGGGCTGTTTGGGGTATTCATCCTGTGAGTGTCGTGTCAATATGACATCTCTCAAACTGAGTAGGCCTATGTTCAAACTCTGTATATATAATCCATGTCTCTGTTTACCATGTTCTTTACTCCCCTGACATTGTGAGATTTTTAATCCAGAACGGTGGATTCTCTCTGCAGAATTTCACCATCATTTACATCAAGATGGGTTACCCTCGACTGGAGGTGGGGAAACAGTGTGAGCTGGCACCAACCCTGCTGACTGCTATGGAGGGCAAGCCTGAGCCCCAACAGGATAGGTAAGGAGAGATATACACACACACTCTACGTACACACACACTCTACGTACACACACACTCTACGTACACACACACTCTACGTACACACACACACTCTACGTACACACACACACACACGTACACACACACTCTACGTACACACACACACACACTCTACGTACACACACACACACTCTACGTACACACACACACACTGTACGTACACACACACTCTACGTACACACACACACACACTGACTTCCTGTCCCCTCTCTTCCTAGCTTGATGCACCTGCTGATCCCATCCTTGTATCACATGAAGTACCCAAAGGACTCCTCCAACACTTCCAAGATGGCCTCTCCTTTCATCCTGATGGAGAAACCCAAGACGGTTCAGTTACTGCTGGAGTTCATGCTGGACGTACTGCTGATGCCCTACGGGTCAGTGGGGAGACTACGCTGCCTCTCCAAGGGCCCTGGGCACTAGTAGTTCACTCTGTAGGGCCCTGGGCACTAGTAGTTCACTATGTAGGGCTCTGGGCACTAGTAGTTCACTATGTAGGGCTCTAGTAGCTCACTATGTAGGGCTCTAGTAGCTCACTATGTAGGGCGCTGGTAGTTCACTATCTAGGGCGCTGGTAGTTCACTATGTAGGGCACTGGTAGTTCACTATGTAGGGCGCTGGTAGTTCACTATGTAGGGCGCTGGTAGTTCACTATGTAGGGCGCTGGTAGTTCACTATGTAGGGCGCTGGTAGTTCACTATGTAGGGCGCTGGTAGTTCACTATGTAGGGCGCTGGTAGTTCACTATGTAGGGCGCTGGTAGTTCACTATGTAGGGCGCTGGTAGTTCACTATGTAGGGCGCTGGTAGTTCACTATGTAGGGCGCTGGTAGTTCACTATGTAGGGCGCTGGTAGTTCACTATGTAGGGCGCTGGTAGTTCACTATGTAGGGCGCTGGTAGTTCACTATGTAGGGCGCTGGTAGTTCACTATGTAGGGCGCTGGTAGGGCGCTGGTAGGGCACTATGTAGGGCACTATGTAGGGCACTATGTAGGGCGCTGGTAGGGCACTATGTAGGGCGCTGGTAGGGCACTATGTAGGGCGCTGGTAGGGCACTGGTAGGGCACTATGTAGGGCGCTGGTAGGGCACTATGTAGGGCGCTGGTAGGGCACTATGTAGGGCGCTGGTGGTTCACTATGTAGGGTTCCATTTGGGATGTAAGCCTATGGGGCCATTTTAAGTGTTCCGGTATGCTAGTATGTTATCGGTTATTGTTAAAACGGTCTAACATACTATAAAACTTGCAAACAACATGCTCACTCAAGTAATTGTTTTTCCAAAGACTGCCTGAATGAATTATTACAATCCCTAAACAATTTACCTTGTGGTTGACCTGCCCCTCCTCTCCTCCCTCCCCTCCCTCTCTCTCCTCTGGCCTCCCTCCCCCTCCCTCTCTCTCCGCTGACCATCCAGGTTTGTCCTGAACGAGCCTCCCACTCGTCCAGCTCCCTCGTCCCCTCAGGGTAGCGCTGGGGCAGCGGCGGCCGTACAGGGCCTCCCCCAGCCTCCTCCAGGGATGAGCGTCTACGCTGCCAAGAGGGTCATCGGAGAGGCCCAGTGGAGCCCAGAGCAGCTGGAACAGGTACTGACCTCTGAACTTTGAACCTTAGAGGAAGGTGTATTACACCTTCCTTGGGGCTGCATTTCGCCTAGTGGTTAGAGCGTTGGGCCAGTAACCAAAAGGTTGCTGGATCGAATCCCCGAGCTGACAAGGTAAAAAATCTGTCGTTCTGCCCCTGAACAAGGCAGTTTAACCCACTGTTCGCCAGTAGGCCGTCATCGTAAATAATAATTTGTTCTTAACTGACTTGCCTAGTTAGATTTAAAGGTTGTTGTGTACTGTGGTTGTAAGGTGATGAGTGTCTCTCCCAGTGTAAGCTAGGCATAGTGAAGTTCATCGAGGCAGAACAGGTACCGGAGGTGGAGACGGTGATACACCTGGTGGTCGCCTCTAGCGACACGAGACACGGCGTTGCCACGGCCGCAGACCTGGAGCTCAAGAGCAAGCAGAGGTGGGTATCTATGGGACTATTCTACTATTATGGGATGGTGCAATAGGGGCGCGACCTCGTAAGTCCATTTACAACATACTACAGGATTTGGTTCTGGGTTCCCGGGAGTTCGTTCTGGGGTTCCCGGGAGATCGTTCTGGGGTTCCCGGGAGATCGTTCTGGGGTTCCCGGGAGATCGTTCTGGGGTTCCCGGGAGATCGTTCTGGGGTTCCCGGGAGATCGTTCTGGGGTTCCCGGGAGATCGTTCTGGGGTTCCCGGGAGATCGTTCTGGGGTTCCCGGGAGATCGTTCTGGGGTTCCCGGGAGATCGTTCTGGGGTTCCCGAGATGAGTTGATTTGTGATGTCATGTGTTGTTCTTGTGTTTATTTTTCAGTATTATCGACTGGAACAACCCCCTGATCATCAATAAGATGTACAAGGTCTACCTGGGAGACATCCCCCTCAAAACTAAGGTGTGGAAAGATTCTGAACTCATTCTAACTTGGTCTTGAATTGACTCCCCCCCCCCCCCCCCCCCCCCAATTGGAACGAGTTCAAATGGCTTCCTGACACGAAGTGGCGTTGATGACCGGAGGCTGAGAGATCTGTCCAGCATGGTCGCTCCATCATCCTGATTGGTTGTATGTGTGAACGTTATCACACGTTCTGTGTGAAACTATTGGCCGACTAATGTCCTGCTATGTGACGTTATGTCATAGGGGGCCAGTCTGAAGAGGGAGCTGAAACATGAGCCAGTCAGCACCAGAGTCAAGATGAAGATCCTACCACATCTCCTACGCTCACGCCTCGCCGCTGAGTGCTTCCCCGCTAACATACAGGTACTGCTGTGTGTGTGTGTGTGTGTGTGTTCTAATAAATCAACAGTTTAACGTCCTGGAAATGTGTGTTCGTGCAAATCTTTGAATGTCCTACCACTGTCTTTTCCCTCAAGGAAACCTTCATCACCTGTCTATTTCCTGTTTCTCTTCTACTCCTCCTTTCTCTCCTCCTCTTTCTTTTCCTCTTCTCCTCTCTCCTTCTCCTCCTCTCTCTTCTTCTCCTCTCTCTTCTCCTCTTTCTTCTTCTCCTCTCTCCTTCTCTTCCTCTCTCTCTCTCTCTCTCTCTTCTCCTCTCCTCCTCTCTCTCTTCTCCTCTCCTCCTCTCTCTCTTCTCCTCTCCTCCTCTCTCTTCTCCTCTCCTCCTCTCTCTTCGTCTCCTCTCCCCTCTCCTCTCCCTCTCCTCCTCTCCTCCTCTCCTCCTCTCTCCTCCTCTCCTCCTCTCTCCTCCTCTCTCTTCGTCTCCTTCTCCTCTCCTCCTCTCTCTTCGTCTCCTTCTCCTCTCCTCCTCTCTCTTCGTCTCCTTCTCCTCTCCTCCTCTCTCTTCGTCTCCTCTTCCCTCTCCTCTCCTCCTCTTCCCTCTCCTCTCCTCCTCTCCCCAGGTGGTGTACGACGGTCTGTTTGGAGCCAACACCAACAACAAGCTGCTCTCTCTCACACTTCAGTTTGTTCACCACATCTGTCAGGTGTAAGTACTGGTCCCAAGTCAGTTTCATCCAACCCTTACACATAGGAAGAGTCACTAAGAGCTGGTCCTAGATCAGTTTGTCCACCACATCTGTCAGGTGTAAGTACTGGTCCCAAGTCAGTTTCATCCAACCCTTACACATAGGAGTCACTAAGAGCTGGTCCTAGATCAGTTTGTTCACATCTGTCAGGTGTAAGTACTGGTCCCAAGTCAGTTTCATCCAACCCTTACACATAGGAGTCACTAAGAGCTGGTCCTAGATCAGTTTGTTCACATCTGTCAGGTGTAAGTACTGGTCCCAAGTCAGTTTCATCCAACCCTTACACATAGGAGTCACTAAGAGCTGGTCCTAGATCAGTTTGTTCACATCTGTCAGGTGTAAGTACTGGTCCCAAGTCAGTTTCATCCAACCCTTACACATAGGAGGAGTCACTAAGAGCTGGTCCTTGATCAGTTTGTTCACCACATCTGTCAGGTGTAATTACTGGTCCCAGGTCAGTTTCATCCAACCCTTACACATAGGAAGAGTCACTAAGAGCTCGTCCTTGATCAGTTTGTTCACCACATCTGTCAAATGTAAGTACTGGTCCCAAGTCAGTTTCATCCAACCCTTCCTTATAGAGACAGTAACAGTACTTAGGCTTTGTTTACACAGGCAGCCCAATTCAGATCTTTTGCCCAATCATTGAAAAATATAATTTATTGGGGCTGCCTGTGTAAACGCAGCCTAAGAGCTGGTCCTAGATCAGTTTGTCACTATCACATGCATGTTGTAAGCACTTATTCCAGGTCAGTTTGTCTTCTCAGTTCACCGTTACATACAGAGACAGAGATTGCCGTTAAGAGCTGGTCCTAGATCAGTTTGAACAGTGGTCACCAACATTTTTATGAGTCAAAATGCAAGCTAAGATCTACCACTCTGATGTTTTATTTATTACCGTGACTTATAAAATGTAAGCCTATGCAACATTAACCAATTAAAAACAGTTCTGTAGTAATGAGGTTTGTGCAGTAGGCTACAGGCCCAATACATTATCAACACATACTGGCTTTGCTTGAATTGCCCTGCCAATGCATTGTTGTTCGGGACATTTAAAAATATATATATTTCAACATTTTGAGGTAGGCTATATAATCACACCGGTAATAGATCCAGTGTTGTATTACTTGTGAGGCACAGCTGAGTGAGCAAACATTTAAATAATTAGCTTTTTGTTTTACTGCTCTGATGGTGCGTGTATCTGAGGGTCAGTCTCAGCAGAGGGAGAGAGCAGCGGACTGAGGGTCAGTCTCAGCAGAGGGAGAGAGCAGCAGACTGAGGGTCAGTCTCAGCAGAGGGAGAGAGCAGCAGACTGAGGGTCAGTCTCAGCAGAGGGAGAGAGCAGCGGACTGAGGGTCAGTCTCAGCAGAGGGAGAGAGCAGCAGACTGAGGGTCAGTCTCAGCAGAGGGAGAGAGCAGCAGACTGAGGGTCAGTCTCAGCAGAGGGAGAGAGCAGCAGACTGAGGGTCAGTCTCAGCAGAGGGAGAGAGCAGCAGACTGAGGGTCAGTCTCAGCGGAGGGAGAGAGCAGCAGACTGAGGGTCAGTCTCAGCGGAGGGAGAGAGCAGCAGACAGAGGGGTCCGTCTCTCAACAGTATCAACTTTGCCGTAGCTTTCTTATTGCCTGCTACGTTACTTCAGACTCGGTCATCTGAGCAATCTGATTGGCTAGCGGTAGGCCTATAGTGCACTTGATTTCCTCTCCGGGCTCCCCCGGAAAGGCAGAGTTTATACATTCAGACACATGAAATGGCAACAGTTTGCCTACCCGGTGCGCCGGGCAGCAGCTGAATTGGCTGCACCGACCACCAACAGCCCGAAACCAATAAAAAAAATCGAAACAAAAGGCTTTATTGTTGGGTTTTGTACAGAAATGTTTGGCGATCGACTAGAAATGCCTTGGAGATGGACAACGACCGGTTGGTGACGACTGAGTTAGAAGGAAATGATTCAATAACAAAACAAACTACAAAAACAAATTGAAGGGATCATCAAAGGAGTGTCTGGAGGTTTTTTGTTCCAGCCCAACACTAACCCACACCAAAGCCTCTCATAACATGTCCTGACATGTCCTGATGTGTCTCTCCTCTCTGACAGATGCCCTGACACCAACAAGCCACTGGGTCTGATGCTGCTGAATGGCCTCACCAAGCTCATCAATGAGTACAAGGAGGTAAAGCCATCAGTGTGTTTAAAAAAAATCTTGTTTCATCCCACCACTACACATTCTCCTTTTCAATGGTTGATGCTTTGCGTGCTCCTGGTATAGAGCATGATGGGATATGTTGTTGTCTGTTTTTGGCAGGATCCTAAGTTGCTGTGTATGGCCTACTCTGCTGTGGGGAAACTCGCCAGGTAGTTACAGTAAAATATTGTCTGTTTTAAAAATGCGCTATGTCGAAATAGCTCCACCATTTCCTGTTTGCTAAAATTCTAATAGTTTGCCTTATCTCGGTTCATGTGACCAAACGAGCTAGTGTAGAGAATCATTGTACCATCTAAAACGCTGTGAAATATCGTCTCCATAACCAAAAATATTGTATATTTAGCTGTTTTGAAGCTGCTGTTCAAAACCGAAATCAAAAGACGCAAAAAAAAAACTAAACTTAAGAACGAGAAGCATAGAAATAGTGCACATAGAATAGATCTACCGCTTGTTCTCACGGCTTTCAATGAGAACCACATATCTGTAACACACGTTTCTATGTGAATTTGGTCAGATTGCCCCCCCCAAAAAAGCTACACATTGGCGCTTTAACAACCAATAGACTGTGTCTTGATGATTATTATGATGATGAGTTGATAGTGAGGGGATGTTTCCTCTCTCCTTAGCCGAATGCCCCAACTCTTCACCAAAGATATTGCTCTGGTCCAGCAGTTCTTTGAGGCCATGTGCAAGGTAGGTGTTAATGCATCAATGCTATTTGAATACACTGTTTACCTACATTATATATTTTAGACAAGACACAAAGGCCCCCCGAAAACATAATTCAAGGTTTATGGCAGCGACTTTTTCTTATATTCTAACCGTCCTCCTGCCTCGTCTGACCTTGTCTGTTTACAGGAGGAGCCTGACGTCCGTCTAGCCATCCAGGAGGCTCTGTCTATGATGGTGGGAGCCTACGCTAACCTACAGGGGGCGCTACTGAATCTGATGGAAGCTCTGGTGGCAGCTTACATGGGCAAGGTAACACTAGATATGATTTCTCCTATGACACGTTAACCTACAGGGGGCCGTACTCAACCGGATGGAAGCTCTGGTTTCTCCTACGACAGGGGTAGGCAACTAGATTCAGCCCCGAGACTATTATTGTCGGAGAGGACGATCGGTGGGGGCCCGGAACCTAAATGTAATAATTTGTAAAAGGCAAATTGACCACAACTGAGTCCAAGAAATAGATTTTATTTGAAAATAACAATTTCATACCTTGATTACATTGAGACACCATCACATATCTCTTTATTGATGGGAAGACTTGGGAACAGATTTCCTAAACTAAATCCTGCTGCTGATTCATGTCTTGTTTTGCCCTTGTTCTTCTTCCAACATAAATCACCACGGTCCACCTGTTTCTGACCCCTGTCCTATGATCTCTCTATAATTTGTATATGAAAAATTAGTATTTATACTAGCTAGGATTTCTACTATGAAATTTGGTGTAGAAAAACGTATGATATAATTTACCAGGAATATATGGCGCGTTTCATATTGTGTCGTCATTGTAGGGAATACTGTTGTCAAAGTATTCCGGAATATCACTGTTGTCAAAGTATTCCGGAATATCACTGTTTTCAAAGTATTCCGGAATATCACTGTTGTCAAAGTATTCCGGAATATCACTGTTGTCAAAGTATTCCGGAATATCACTGTTGTCAAATTATTCCGGAATATCACTGTTGTCAAAGTATTCCGGAATATCACTGTTGTCAAAGTATTCCGGAATATCACTGTTGCTGAAGAATCTAGATGATTTAAGTTGGAGTATTGCGTTCTGATTGGTCAGTCAAAGTTCTAAATATTGTGTTCTTCTGTGTTGTGATTGGTCAGCCTGAGGTGCAGGTGCGTCAGGTGGCAATGAAGTACGCCAGCACGGTATTCGCTCCTGATCACGTGCCCTCCAGATACTTGCTCCTATTGGCTGCCGGGGACCCGTAAGTCTCAACACTAGACACGCACTGACATAACACACTGAGTATAAAACATATAGGAAGTCTCAGCACTACACACCACCCATCCACCTTTACAGGTGTAATACTGACTGTAATACATCCACCTTTACAGGGATAATACTGACTGACTTTACAGTGAATATATCCCATCCACCTTTACAGGGATAATACTGACTGACTTTACAGTGAATATATCTCATCCATCTTTACAGGGATAATACTGACTGACTTTACAGTGAATATATCCCATCCACCTTCAAAGGGATAATACTGACTGACTTTACAGTGAATATATATCCCATCCACCTTTACAGGGATAATACTGACTGACTTTACAGTGAATATATCCCATCCACCTTTACAGGGATAATACTGACTGACTTTACAGTGAATATATCCCATCCACCTTCACAGGGATAATACTCACACAATGGTAGGATAGCTCCTATGAGATTTGTCAATGTGTTATTGAATTTTGTATACTTTTAATACGATTTGTATTTCTTCTTTTGGTCGTTTGTTCGTTGCTGCTGGACAGAGGAGGTGTGGTGTTAAGTAGTAGTATAAAGTGTCTCTATGGTGTGTTATTATAGGAGAGAGGCCCAGTGTCCTGTGTTATTATAGGAGAGAGGCCCAGTGTCCTGTGTTATTATAGGAGAGAGGCCCAGTGTCCTGTGCTATTATAGGAGAGAGGCCCAGTGTCCTGTGTTATTATAGGAGAGAGGCCCAGAGTGTCCTGTGTTATTATAGGAGAGAGGCCCAGAGTGTCTTGTGTTATTATAGGAGAGAGGCCCAGAGTGTCTTGTGTTATTATAGGAGAGAGGCCCAGAGTGTCTTGTGTTATTATAGGAGAGGGGCCCCGAGTGTCTTGTGTTATTATAGGAGAGGGGCCCCGAGTGTCTTGTGTTATTATAGGAGAGGGGCCCCGAGTGTCTTGTGTTATTATAGGAGAGGGGCCCCGAGTGTCCTGTGTTATTATAGGAGAGGGGCCCCGAGTGTCCTGTGTTATTATAGGAGAGGGGCCCCGAGTGTCCTGTGTTATTATAGGAGAGGGGCCCCGAGTGTCCTGTGTAATTATAGGAGAGAGGCCCCGAGTGTCCTGTGTAATTATAGGAGAGAGGCCCAGAGTGTCCTGTGTAATTATAGGAGAGAGGCCCAGTGTCCTGACCTCCGTGTCTCTGTGGTGTGTTATTATAGGAGAGAGGCCCAGAGTGTCCTGTGTTATTGTAGGAGAGAGTTCCAGAGTGTCCTGACCTCCGTGTCTCTGTGGTGTGTTATTATAGGAGGGAGGCCCAGAGTGTCCTGTGTTATTATAGGAGAGAGGCCCAGAGTGTCCTGACCTCCGTGTCTCTGTGGTGTGTTATTATAGGAGGCCCAGTGTCCTGACCTCCGTGTCTCTGTGGTGTGTTATTATAGGAGAGAGGCCCAGTGTCCTGACCTCACTGTCTCTATGATGTGTTATTATAGGAGAGAGGCCCAGAGTGTCCTGTGTTATTATAGGAGAGAGGCCCAGTGTCCTGACCTCACTGTCTCTATGATGTGTTATTGAAGGAGAGAGTCCTAGAGTGTCCTGTGTAATTATAGGAGAGAGGCCCAGAGTGTCCTGTGTTATTATAGGAGAGAGGCCCAGTGTCCTGTGTTATTATAGGAGAGAGGCCCAGAGTGTCCTGTGTTATTATAGGAGAGAGGCCCAGAGTGTCCTGTGTTATTATAGGAGAGAGGCCCAGAGTGTCCTGTGTTATTATAGGAGAGAGGCCCAGAGTCCTGACCTCCGTGTCTCTGTGGTGTGTTATTATAGGAGAGAGTTCCAGAGTGTCCTGTGTAATTATAGGAGAGAGGCCCCGAGTGTCCTGTGTTATTGTAGGAGAGAGGCCCCGAGTGTCCTGTGTTATTGTAGGAGAGAGGCCCAGTGTCCTGTGTTATTGTAGGAGAGAGGCCCAGAGTGTCCTGTGTTATTATAGGAGAGAGGCCCAGAGTCCTGACCTCCGTGTCTCTGTGGTGTGTTATTATAGGAGAGAGTTCCAGAGTGTCCTGTGTTATTGTAGGAGAGAGGCCCAGAGTCCTGACCTCCGTGTCTCTGTGGTGTGTTGTTATAGGAGAGAAGAGGTGTGCAGCGAGGCCCAGCGTGTCCTGAGGGCTCTGCCTGCTAAGAACTCGGAGAAAGAGGGCCGTAAACCCATGCCCTCCTTCCCTGACATGGTGGCCTACATCCAGGAGAAGGTGAGAGCGTAACCCCCGTCCCCCCGTCCCAGATCTAGCCCCTGTCATTAGATCATATACTCTCTAGTTAACATGTAGAAGTACAGGTGTGTCAGCAGGAAGTCTCGACAGCCCTTGTTGATCTGTCCTGGTCTGTTCTTTTAGGCTGCTCAGAGAATGAAGACACCAGCTAAGTACATCGTGGGGACGTACACTCTACCCTTCAACCCTTCTGCGTTTGGCGAGGTAAGAAAAAAAACTAATTCAACTAAATAGTTGTATGAACATCATGCTGTTTGTGACTGGCAAAAACCACAAAACAATCGGAAGAGGAAGTTAAAGTATGAAACAGAACATGAAAAAATTATGGGACTAGAGAGATTTACCTTTCTCCTTGCCACACTTCCTGTTAATAGACATCACTTCCTGTTAATTGACATCACTTCCTTTCTATCCCTGTCCCTGTCTCCAGATCGTGCTGTACCTGCGGATGTGTCTGGCCCACAGTGCCGGGGCCACGCCCGTCTCTAAGAGCCTGGCGGACATGCAGGACGACGCGCCTGCCATCGGACGCTACATCAACACCCTGCTCTCCAACGACCCCCTGACCTCCCCGTCCTCCACCGGAACCAAGGGGGCGGAGGTCAACCCTGTACAGGTCTACATGGAGCTACTGCAGCAGCTGCTGTCTGCTGTAGGAGGTGAGTGATGTGATTCCTTGTTTCCTTGTCACCTTGTCTCCAAATATTCATGTGTTTGGAATCCAAAATGGTGTGCTCCGTTTAACCGTTGTTGATATTGTGAAGTGAGCATATCCGTTTGGATTCCAGGCCAGTAAACACATCATTCATACCTTATAACTGATACAATGTAAGCTATACATTTTTGTATGTTTTTTTTAAATTTTATTCTTTATTTATTTTAATAGGAGTCCCTGTGATGTACTGTCTTCTGGAGGTGGTGTCTGTCTGTCCTCACAACCTGGCCCCCAAGTTTATCCACAAGATCGACTGGATCAAGGTAAAAATCATGCTGCGTGCTTTGCGAATTGATGCTACCACTGTAAAGGATACCTTGGTATGCTAATGCTAATTGACGCTACTTATATAAAATATGAATTGGAATGCTAATCAATGCTAATGCTATGCTAATCGACGCTATGTAATATACTACTCAGATATAGTACCTTGATATGCTACATGCTAGGCCAATGCTAAGCAATGCAAGTCGGCGCTAACGCTAGGCAATGCTACTACTGTAAAATATACGTTGGTATGCTTCATGCTACGCTAACGCTAACTGATGCTACTTCTGTAAAGGATACGTTGGTATGCTTCATGCTACGCTAACGCTAACCGACGCTATACTACATTTCCCCTCCGCAGAGTCTAATGAACACCAACAAGGAGGACCTACGGGAGCTAGCAGCTCAGCTCTACGCTGTGGTGGTGTCCACCATGTCAGGAAACGAGCTGAAGACTGCCGTTCAGACGCTCATCAAGATCACTAAAGATACGCACGTATGTAGTCTCCCCTCCTGTAGATACGCACGTATGTAGCCCCCCCCTCCTGTAGATACGCACATATGTAGTCTCCCCTCCTGTAGATACGCACATATGTAGTCTCCCCTCCTGTAGATACGCACGTATGTAGTCTCCCCCCTCCTGTAGATACGCACGTATGTAGTCCCCCCCCTCCTGTAGATACGCACGTATGTAGCCCCCCCCCTCCTGTAGATACGCACGTATGTAGCCCCCCCCTCCTGTAGATACGCACGTATGTAGTCCCCCCTCCTGTAGATACGCACGTATGTAGTCTCCCCTCCTGTAGATACGCACGTATGTAGTCTCCCCTCCTGTAGATACGCACGTATGTAGTCTCCCCCTCCTGTAGATACGCACGTATGTAGTCTCCCCTCCTGTAGATACGCACGTATGTAGTCTCCCCTCCTGTAGATACGCACGTATGTAGCCTCCCCTCCTGTAGATACGCACGTATGTAGTCTCCCCTCCTGTAGATACGCACGTATGTAGTCTCCCCTCCTGTAGATACGCACGTATGTAGTCTCCCCCTCCTGTAGATACGCACGTATGTAGTCTCCCCTCCTGTAGATACGCACGTATGTAGTCTCCCCTCCTGTAGATACGCACGTATGTAGTCTCCCCTCCTGTAGATACGCACGTATGTAGTCTCCCCTCCTGTAGATACGCACGTATGTAGTCTCCCCTCCTGTAGATACGCACGTATGTAGCCCCCCCCTCCTGTAGATACGCACGTATGTAGTCTCCCCTCCTGTAGATGCGCACGTATGTAGCCCCCCCCTCCTGTAGATACGCACGTATGTAGTCTCCCCTCCTGTAGATACGCACGTATGTAGCCCCCCCCTCCTGTAGATACGCACGTATGTAGCCCCCCCCTCCTGTAGATACACACGTATGTAGTCCCCCCTCCTGTAGATACACACGTATGTAGTCTCCCCTCCTGTAGATACGCACGTATGTAGCCCCCCCCCCCCCCCCCCTGTAGATACGCACGTATGTAGTCTCCCCTCGTGTAGATACGCACGTATGTAGTCACCCCTCCTGTAGATACGCACGTATGTAGTCTCCCCTCCTGTAGATACGCACGTATGTAGTCTCCCCTCCTGTAGATACGCACGTATGTAGTCTCCCCTCCTGTAGATACACACGTATGTAGTCTCCCCTCCTGTAGATACGCACGTATGTAGTCTCCCCTCCTGTAGATACGCACGTATGTAGTCTCCCCTCCTGTAGATACGCACGTATGTAGTCTCCCCTCCTGTAGATACGCACGTATGTAGTCTCCCCTCCTGTAGATACGCACGTATGTAGCCCCCCCCCCCCCCCCTGTAGATACGCACGTATGTAGTCTCCCCTCGTGTAGATACGCACGTATGTAGTCACCCCTCCTGTAGATACGCACGTATGTAGTCTCCCCTCCTGTAGATACGCACGTATGTAGTCTCCCCTCCTGTAGATACGCACGTATGTAGTCTCCCCTCCTGTAGATACGCACGTATGTAGTCTCCCCTCCTGTAGATACGCACGTATGTAGTCTCCCCTCCTGTAGATACGCACGTATGTAGCCCCCCCCCTCCTGTAGATACGCACGTATGTAGTCTCCCCTCCTGTAGATACGCACGTATGTAGTCTCCCCTCCTGTAGATACGCACGTATGTAGTCTCCCCCTCCTGTAGATACGCACGTATGTAGTCTCCCCTCCTGTAGATGCGCACGTATGTAGTCTCCCCCCTCCTGTAGATACGCACGTATGTAGTCTCCCCTCCTGTAGATACGCACGTATGTAGCCCTCCCTCCTGTAGATACGCACGTATGTAGTCTCCCCCTCCTGTAGATACGCACGTATGTAGTCTCCCCCTCCTGTAGATACGCACGTATGTAGTCTCCCCCTCCTGTAGATACGCACGTATGTAGTCTCCTCCTCCTGTAGATACGCACGTATGTAGCCTCCCCTCCTGTAGATACGCACGTATGTAGTCTCCCCTCCTGTAGATACGCACGTATGTAGTCTCCCCTCCTGTAGATACGCACGTATGTAGTCTCCCCTCCTGTAGATACGCACGTATGTAGTCTCCCCTCCTGTAGATACGCACGTATGTAGTCTCCTCCTCCTGTAGATACGCACGTATGTAGGCTCCCCCTTCTGTAGATACGCACGTATGTAGCCCCCCCTCCTGTAGATACGCACGTATGTAGTCTCCCCTCCTGTAGATACGCACGTATGTAGCCCCCCCTCCTGTAGATACGCACGTATGTAGTCTCCCCTCCTGTAGATACGCACGTATGTAGTCTCCTCCTCCTGTAGATGCGCACGTATGTAGTCTCCCCTCCTGTAGATGCGCACGTATGTAGCCCCCCCTCCTGTAGATGCGCACGTATGTAGTCTCCCCTCCTGTAGATGCGCACGTATGTAGCCCCCCCTCCTGTAGATGCGCACGTATGTAGCCCCCCCTCCTGTAGATACGCACGTATGTAGTCACCCCTCCTGTAGATGCGCACGTATGTAGCCCCCCCCCCCCTCCTGTAGATACGCACGTATGTAGTCTCCCCTCCTGTAGATACGCACGTATGTAGCCCCCCCTCCTGTAGATACACACGTATGTAGTCCCCCCTCCTGTATATACACACGTATGTAGTCTCCCCTCCTGTAGATACGCACGTATGTAGCCCCCCCCCCCCCTGTAGATACGCACGTATGTAGTCTCCCCTCGTGTAGATACGCACGTATGTAGTCACCCCTCCTGTAGATACACACGTATGTAGTCACCCCTCCTGTAGATACACACGTATGTAGCCTCCCCTCCTGTAGATACGCACGTATGTAGTCTCCCCTCCTGTAGATACGCACGTATGTAGTCTCCCCTCCTGTAGATACGCACGTATGTAGTCTCCCCTCCTGTAGATACGCACGTATGTAGTCTCCCCTCCTGTAGATACGCACGTATGTAGTCTCCCCTCCTGTAGATACGCACGTATGTAGTCTCCCCCTCCTGTAGATACGCACGTATGTAGTCACCCCTCCTGTAGATACACACGTATGTAGCCGCCCCTCCTGTAGATACGCACGTATGTAGTCTCCCCTCCTGTAGATACGCACGTATGTAGTCTCCCCTCCTGTAGATACGCACGTATGTAGTCTCCCCCTCCTGTAGATACGCACGTATGTAGTCTCCCCTCCTGTAGATACGCACGTATGTAGTCTCCCCTCCTGTAGATACGCACGTATGTAGTCTCCCCTCGTGTAGATACGCACGTATGTAGTCACCCCTCCTGTAGATACACACGTATGTAGTCACCCCTCCTGTAGATACACACGTATGTAGCCTCCCCTCCTGTAGATACGCACGTATGTAGTCTCCCCTCCTGTAGATACGCACGTATGTAGTCTCCCCTCCTGTAGATACGCACGTATGTAGTCTCCCCTCCTGTAGATACGCACGTATGTAGTCTCCCCTCCTGTAGATACGCACGTATGTAGTCTCCCCTCCTGTAGATACGCACGTATGTAGTCTCCCCCTCCTGTAGATACGCACGTATGTAGTCACCCCTCCTGTAGATACACACGTATGTAGCCGCCCCTCCTGTAGATACGCACGTATGTAGTCTCCCCTCCTGTAGATACGCACGTATGTAGTCTCCCCTCCTGTAGATACGCACGTATGTAGTCTCCCCCTCCTGTAGATACGCACGTATGTAGTCTCCCCTCCTGTAGATACGCACGTATGTAGTCTCCCCTCCTGTAGATACGCACGTATGTAGCCCCCCCTCCTGTAGATACGCACGTATGTAGTCACCCCTCCTGTAGATACGCACGTATGTAGTCTCCCCTCCTGTAGATACGCACGTATGTAGTCTCCCCCCTCCTGTAGATACGCACGTATGTAGTCTCCCCTCCTGTAGATACGCACGAATGTAGTCCCCCCTCCTGTAGATACGCACGTATGTAGTCTCCCCTCCTGTAGATACGCACGTATGTAGTCTCCCCTCCTATAGATACGCACGTATGTAGTCTCCCCTCCTATAGATACACACGTATGTAGTCTCCCCCTCCTGTAGATACGCACGTATGTAGCCCCCCCTCCTGTAGATACGCACGTATGTAGCCCCCCCTCCTGTAGATACGCACGTATGTAGTCTCCCCTCCTATAGATACACACGTATGTAGCCCAAGGAGTGGAATGATAGCTGACTGGTACCAGACTAATGGGTTTATTTTCACATATATTTGCTGCACATTTAGGGCCCAGTTTTTCCTGGTCTCTAAATTGTTTTTGTAAGGTCATTTTGAATGTAATGTACTGAATCAAAAGTTGTCCCAGTTTCACTGAGCTGAAAGTAAACCTGTATTCCCTATTGGAAACTGCAGAGCCCTGAGACCCAGCACGGAGCCATCATGGCGCTGGGCTACATGGTGGCCAGGTACATGAGCAAGAGGAAGTCCTTCGCTAACGGAGACTCCGCCCTCAACCGGGAACAGAGGATGAACGACACGCCCAAGGAGGATGAGGAGCTGGTCGCTATAGCAACCAAAGCCATCGGTAGGTGACTGTCAACGTTTTTATGTTTCAGATAATATTTACTATCCTTTTTATGCTAATTATTTAGACCAGTTTTATGCTGATTCACATTGTTACAGGAAATTACTCATATTTATAATTTTAAATGTATTTGTGCATATAGGAAAGAATTACTAATATTTATAATTTTTAAATATATTTGTGCATATAGGAAATAATTACTAATATTTATCATTTTTAAATATACACTGCTCAAAAAAATAAAGGGAACACTTAAACAACACAATGTAACTCCAAGTCAATCACACTTCTGTGAAATCAAACTGTCCACTTAGGAAGCAACACTGATTGACAATAAATTTCACATGCTGTTGTGCAAATGGAATAGACAAAAGGTGGAAATTATAGGCAATTAGCAAGACACCCCCAATAAAGGAGTGATTCTGCAGGTGGTGACCACAGACCACTTCTCAGTTCCTATGCTTCCTGGCTGATGTTTTGGTCACTTTTGAATGCTGGCGGTGCTCTCACTCTAGTGGTAGCATGAGACGGAGTCTACAACCCACACAAGTGGCTCAGGTAGTGCAGTTCATCCAGGATGGCACATCAATGCGAGCTGTGGCAAGAAGGTTTGCTGTGTCTGTCAGCGTAGTGTCCAGAGCATGGAGGCGCTACCAGGAGACAGGCCAGTACATCAGGAGACGTGGAGGAGGCCGTAGGAGGGCAACAACCCAGCAGCAGGGCCGCTACCTCCGCATTTGTGCAAGGAGGAGCACTGCCAGAGCCCTGCAAAATGACCTCCAGCAGGCCACAAATGTGCATGTGTCTGTTCAAACGGTCAGAAACAGACTCCATGAGGGTGGTATGAGGGCCCGACGTCCACAGGTGGGGGTTGTGCTTACAGCCCAACACCGTGCAGGACGTTTGGCATTTGCCAGAGAACACCAAGATTGGCAAATTCGCCACTGGCGCCCTGTGCTCTTCACAGATGAAAGCAGGTTCACACTGAGCACATGAGCACATGTGACAGACGTGACGGAGTCTGGAGACGCCGTGGAGAACGTTCTGCTGCCTGCAACATCCTCCAGCATGACCGGTTTAGCGGTGGGTCAGTCATGGTGTGGGGTGGCATTTCTTTGTGGGGCCGCACAGCCCTCCATGTGCTCGCCAGAGGTAGCCTGACTGCCATTAGCTACCGAGATGAGATCCTCAGACCCCTTGTGAGACCATATGCTGACACATGCACATTTGTGGCCTGCTGGAGGTCATTTTGCAGGGCTCTGGCAGTGCTCCTCCTTGCACAAATGTTGTGTTTCCAGGTTGGTTCATGTCGTGTGTGTGTGTGTGTGTGTGTGTGTGTGTGTGTGTGTGTGTGTGTGTGTGTGTGTTCCTAGGCTCTTTCCTAGACAGTGGTTCCCCCCTGCTGGCGGTCGCTGCCTGTACGGCCCTGGGGGAGATCGGGAGGAACGGGACTCTGCTCATCCCTTCAGAAGGAGAGGGATTCACCAAACTAGCCATGGTGGAGAACATGCTGGCTCGCATCCCCTCTGGGAAAGAGACCCTCAAGGTAACCATGGATACAGCAGCGTTTCGAAGTACGGGTGGTTGTGATGCTATACTGTGATAATTCCGCTCTGGGGATATTTAAATACGTTCTAATGAATTGGTTTGAACCATTTTATAATGGACATAAGTATTGATATGAAGAGACTCTAATCCAACTCCCTTTATGTCTGTCCAGATGGATGGAGCCATCCAGACTGTTAGGTAGATAGGTGTAGTTAATAGACTGTTAGCCATCCAGACTGTTAGGTAGATAGGTGTAGTTAATAGATAGGTGTAGTTAATAGACTGTTAGCCATCCAGACTGTTAGGTAGATAGGTGTAGTTAATAGACTGTTAGCCATCCAGACTGTTAGGTAGATAGGTGTAGTTAATAGACTGTTAGCCATCCAGACTGTTAGGTAGATAGGTGTAGTTAATAGACTGTTAGCCGTCCAGACTGTTAGGTAGATAGGTGTAGTTAATAGACTGTTAGCCGTCCAGACTGTTAGGTAGATGGGTGTAGTTAATAGACTGTTAGCCGTCCAGACTGTTAGGTAGATGGGTGTAGTTAACAGTCTGGATGGCTAACAGTCTATTAGGTAGATAGGTGTAGTTAATAGACTGTTAGCCGTCCAGACTGTTAGGTAGATAGGTGTAGTTAATAGACTGTTAGCCGTCCAGACTGTTAGGTAGATAGGTGTAGTTAATAGACTGTTAGCCATCCAGACTGTTAGGTAGATAGGTGTAGTTAATAGATAGGTGTAGTTAATAGACTGTTAGCCATCCAGACTGTTAGGTAGATAGGTGTAGTTAATAGACTGTTAGCCATCCAGACTGTTAGGTAGATAGGTGTAGTTAATAGACTGTTAGTTAGCCATCCAGACTGTTAGGTAGATAGGTGTAGTTAATAGATAGGTGTAGTTAATAGACTGTTAGCCATCCAGACTGTTAGGTAGATAGGTGTAGTTAATAGACTGTTAGCCATCCAGACTGTTAGGTAGATAGGTGTAGTTAATAGACTGTTAGCCATCCAGACTGTTAGGTAGATAGGTGTAGTTAATAGACTGTTAGCCATCCAGACTGTTAGGTAGATAGGTGTAGTTAATAGACTGTTAGCCATCCAGACTGTTAGGTAGATAGGTGTAGTTAATAGACTGTTAGCCATCCAGACTGTTAGGTAGATAGGTGTAGTTAATAGACTGTTAGCCATCCAGACTGTTAGGTAGATAGGTGTAGTTAATAGACTGTTAGCCATCCAGACTGTTAGGTAGATAGGTGTAGTTAATAGACTGTAGCCATCCAGACTGTTAGGTAGATAGGTGTAGTTAATAGATAGGTGTAGTTAATAGACTGTTAGTTAGCCATCCAGACTGTTAGGTAGATAGGTGTAGTTAATAGATAGGTGTAGTTAATAGACTGTTAGTTAGCCGTCCAGACTGTTAGTTAGCCGTCCAGACTGTTAGGTAGATGGGTGTAGTTAATAGACTGTTAGCCGTCCAGACTGTTAGGTAGATGGGTGTAGTTAACAGTCTGGATGGCTAACAGTCTATTAGGTAGATAGGTGTAGTTAATAGACTGTTAGTTAGCCATCCAGACTGTTAGGTAGATAGGTGTAGTTAATAGACTGTTAGCCATCCAGACTGTTAGGTAGATAGGTGTAGTTAATAGACTGTTAGCCGTCCAGACTGTTAGGTAGATAGGTGTAGTTAATAGACTGTTAGCCGTCCAGACTGTTAGGTAGATAGGTGTAGTTAATAGACTGTTAGCCATCCAGACTGTTAGGTAGATAGGTGTAGTTAATAGACTGTTAGCCATCCAGACTGTTAGGTAGATAGGTGTAGTTAATAGATAGGTGTAGTTAATAGACTGTTAGTTAGCCATCCAGACTGTTAGGTAGATGGGTGTAGTTAATAGATGGGTGTAGTTAATAGACTGTTAGCCATCCAGACTGTTAGGTAGATAGGTGTAGTTAATAGACTGTTAGCCATCCAGACTGTTAGGTAGATAGGTGTAGTTAATAGACTGTTAGCCATCCAGACTGTTAGGTAGATAGGTGTAGTTAATAGACTGTTAGCCATCCAGACTGTTAGGTAGATAGGTGTAGTTAATAGACTGTTAGCCATCCAGACTGTTAGGTAGATAGGTGTAGTTAATAGACTGTTAGCCATCCAGACTGTTAGGTAGATAGGTGTAGTTAATAGACTGTTAGCCATCCAGACTGTTAGGTAGATAGGTGTAGTTAATAGACTGTTAGCCATCCAGACTGTTAGGTAGATAGGTGTAGTTAATAGACTGTTAGCCATCCAGACTGTTAGGTAGATAGGTGTAGTTAATAGACTGTTAGCCATCCAGACTGTTAGGTAGATAGGTGTAGTTAATAGACTGTTAGCCATCCAGACTGTTAGGTAGATAGGTGTAGTTAATAGACTGTTAGCCATCCAGACTGTTAGGTAGATAGGTGTAGTTAATAGACTGTTAGCCATCCAGACTGTTAGGTAGATAGGTGTAGTTAATAGACTGTTAGCCATCCAGACTGTTAGGTAGATAGGTGTAGTTAATAGATAGGTGTAGTTAATAGACTGTTAGCCATCCAGACTGTTAGGTAGATAGGTGTAGTTAATAGACTGTTAGCCGTCCAGACTGTTAGGTAGATAGGTGTAGTTAATAGACTGCTAGCCATCCAGACTGTTAGGTAGATAGGTGTAGTTAATAGACTGTTAGTTAGCCATCCAGACTGTTAGGTAGATAGGTGTAGTTAATAGACTGTTAGCCATCCAGACTGTTAGGTAGATAGGTGTAGTTAATAGACTGTTAGCCATCCAGACTGTTAGGTAGATAGGTGTAGTTAATAGACTGTTAGCCACCCAGACTGTTAGGTAGATAGGTGTAGTTAATAGACTGTTAGCCATCCAGACTGTTAGGTAGATAGGTGTAGTTAATAGACTGTTAGCCACCCAGACTGTTAGGTAGATAGGTGTAGTTAATAGACTGTTAGCCACCCAGACTGTTAGGTAGATAGGTGTAGTTAATAGACTGTTAGCCATCCAGACTGTTAGGTAGATAGGTGTAGTTAATAGACTGTTAGCCGTCCAGACTGTTAGGTAGATAGGTGTAGTTAATAGACTGTTAGCCGTCCAGACTGTTAGGTAGATAGGTGTAGTTAATAGACTGTTAGCCATCCAGACTGTTAGGTAGATAGGTGTAGTTAATAGACTGTTAGCCATCCAGACTGTTAGGTAGATAGGTGTAGTTAATAGACTGTTAGCCGTCCAGACTGTTAGGTAGATAGGTGTAGTTAATAGACTGTTAGCCGTCCAGACTGTTAGGTAGATAGGTGTAGTTAATAGACTGTTAGCCATCCAGACTGTTAGGTAGATAGGTGTAGTTAATAGACTGTTAGCCATCCAGACTGTTAGGTAGATAGGTGTAGTTAATAGACTGTTAGCCATCCAGACTGTTAGGTAGATAGGTGTAGTTAATAGACTGTTAGTTAGCCATCCAGACTGTTAGGTAGATAGGTGTAGTTAATAGACTGTTAGCCATCCAGACTGTTAGGTAGATAGGTGTAGTTAATAGACTGTTAGCCATCCAGACTGTTAGGTAGATAGGTGTAGTTAATAGACTGTTAGCCATCCAGACTGTTAGGTAGATAGGTGTAGTTAATAGACTGTTAGCCATCCAGACTGTTAGGTAGATAGGTGTAGTTAATAGACTGTTAGCCATCCAGACTGTTAGGTAGATAGGTGTAGTTAATAGACTGTTAGCCATCCAGACTGTTAGGTAGATAGGTGTAGTTAATAGACTGTTAGCCATCCAGACTGTTAGTTAGATAGGTGTAGTTAATAGACTGTTAGCCGTCCAGACTGTTAGTTAGATAGGTGTAGTTAATAGTTAGATGTGTCCAGATGGAGAGGAGCCGTCCAGACTGTTAGGTAGATAGGTGTAGTTAATAGTTAGATGTGTCCAGATGGAGATGAGCCGTCCAGACTGTTAGGTAGATAGGTGTAGTTAATAGACTGTTAGCCATCCAGACTGTTAGGTAGATAGGTGTAGTTAATAGACTGTTAGCCATCCAGACTGTTAGGTAGATAGGTGTAGTTAATAGACTGTAGCCATCCAGACTGTTAGGTAGATAGGTGTAGTTAATAGACTGTTAGCCGTCCAGACTGTTAGGTAGATAGGTGTAGTTAATAGACTGTTAGCCGTCCAGACTGTTAGGTAGATAGGTGTAGTTAATAGACTGTTAGCCACCCAGACTGTTAGGTAGATAGGTGTAGTTAATAGACTGTTAGCCATCCAGACTGTTAGGTAGATAGGTGTAGTTAATAGACTGTTAGCCATCCAGACTGTTAGGTAGATAGGTGTAGTTAATAGACTGTTAGCCATCCAGACTGTTAGGTAGATAGGTGTAGTTAATAGACTGTTAGTTAGCCATCCAGACTGTTAGGTAGATAGGTGTAGTTAATAGACTGTTAGCCGTCCAGACTGTTAGGTAGATAGGTGTAGTTAATAGACTGTTAGCCATCCAGACTGTTAGGTAGATAGGTGTAGTTAATAGACTGTTAGCCATCCAGACTGTTAGGTAGATAGGTGTAGTTAATAGACTGTTAGTTAGCCATCCAGACTGTTAGGTAGATAGGTGTAGTTAATAGACTGTTAGCCATCCAGACTGTTAGGTAGATAGGTGTAGTTAATAGACTGTTAGCCATCCAGACTGTTAGGTAGATAGGTGTAGTTAATAGACTGTTAGCCATCCAGACTGTTAGGTAGATAGGTGTAGTTAATAGACTGTTAGCCATCCAGACTGTTAGGTAGATAGGTGTAGTTAATAGACTGTTAGCCATCCAGACTGTTAGGTAGATAGGTGTAGTTAATAGACTGTTAGCCATCCAGACTGTTAGGTAGATAGGTGTAGTTAATAGACTGTTAGCCATCCAGACTGTTAGGTAGATAGGTGTAGTTAATAGACTGTTAGCCATCCAGACTGTTAGGTAGATAGGTGTAGTTAATAGACTGTTAGCCATCCAGACTGTTAGGTAGATAGGTGTAGTTAATAGACTGTTAGCCATCCAGACTGTTAGGTAGATAGGTGTAGTTAATAGACTGTTAGCCATCCAGACTGTTAGCCATCCAGACTGTTAGGTAGATAGGTGTAGTTAATAGACTGTTAGCCATCCAGACTGTTAGGTAGATAGGTGTAGTTAATAGACTGTTAGCCATCCAGACTGTTAGGTAGATAGGTGTAGTTAATAGACTGTTAGCCATCCAGACTGTTAGTTAGATAGGTGTAGTTAATAGACTGTTAGCCGTCCAGACTGCTAGTTAGATAGGTGTAGTTAATAGTTAGATGTGTCCAGATGGAGAGGAGCCATCCAGACTGTTAGGTAGATAGGTGTAGTTAATAGTTAGATGTGTCCAGATGGAGATGAGCCGTCCAGACTGTTAGGTAGATAGGTGTAGTTAATAGACTGTTAGCCACCCAGACTGTTAGGTAGATAGGTGTAGTTAATAGACTGTTAGCCACCCAGACTGTTAGGTAGATAGGTGTAGTTAATAGACTGTTAGCCATCCAGACTGTTAGGTAGATAGGTGTAGTTAATAGACTGTTAGCCGTCCAGACTGTTAGGTAGATAGGTGTAGTTAATAGACTGTTAGCCGTCCAGACTGTTAGGTAGATAGGTGTAGTTAATAGACTGTTAGCCATCCAGACTGTTAGGTAGATAGGTGTAGTTAATAGACTGTTAGCCATCCAGACTGTTAGGTAGATAGGTGTAGTTAATAGACTGTTAGCCGTCCAGACTGTTAGGTAGATAGGTGTAGTTAATAGACTGTTAGCCGTCCAGACTGTTAGGTAGATAGGTGTAGTTAATAGACTGTTAGCCATCCAGACTGTTAGGTAGATAGGTGTAGTTAATAGACTGTTAGCCATCCAGACTGTTAGGTAGATAGGTGTAGTTAATAGACTGTTAGCCATCCAGACTGTTAGGTAGATAGGTGTAGTTAATAGACTGTTAGTTAGCCATCCAGACTGTTAGGTAGATAGGTGTAGTTAATAGACTGTTAGCCATCCAGACTGTTAGGTAGATAGGTGTAGTTAATAGACTGTTAGCCATCCAGACTGTTAGGTAGATAGGTGTAGTTAATAGACTGTTAGCCATCCAGACTGTTAGGTAGATAGGTGTAGTTAATAGACTGTTAGCCATCCAGACTGTTAGGTAGATAGGTGTAGTTAATAGACTGTTAGCCATCCAGACTGTTAGGTAGATAGGTGTAGTTAATAGACTGTTAGCCATCCAGACTGTTAGGTAGATAGGTGTAGTTAATAGACTGTTAGCCATCCAGACTGTTAGTTAGATAGGTGTAGTTAATAGACTGTTAGCCGTCCAGACTGTTAGTTAGATAGGTGTAGTTAATAGTTAGATGTGTCCAGATGGAGAGGAGCCGTCCAGACTGTTAGGTAGATAGGTGTAGTTAATAGTTAGATGTGTCCAGATGGAGATGAGCCGTCCAGACTGTTAGGTAGATAGGTGTAGTTAATAGACTGTTAGCCATCCAGACTGTTAGGTAGATAGGTGTAGTTAATAGACTGTTAGCCATCCAGACTGTTAGGTAGATAGGTGTAGTTAATAGACTGTAGCCATCCAGACTGTTAGGTAGATAGGTGTAGTTAATAGACTGTTAGCCGTCCAGACTGTTAGGTAGATAGGTGTAGTTAATAGACTGTTAGCCACCCAGACTGTTAGGTAGATAGGTGTAGTTAATAGACTGTTAGCCATCCAGACTGTTAGGTAGATAGGTGTAGTTAATAGACTGTTAGCCATCCAGACTGTTAGGTAGATAGGTGTAGTTAATAGACTGTTAGCCATCCAGACTGTTAGGTAGATAGGTGTAGTTAATAGACTGTTAGTTAGCCATCCAGACTGTTAGGTAGATAGGTGTAGTTAATAGACTGTTAGCCGTCCAGACTGTTAGGTAGATAGGTGTAGTTAATAGACTGTTAGCCATCCAGACTGTTAGGTAGATAGGTGTAGTTAATAGACTGTTAGCCATCCAGACTGTTAGGTAGATAGGTGTAGTTAATAGACTGTTAGTTAGCCATCCAGACTGTTAGGTAGATAGGTGTAGTTAATAGACTGTTAGCCATCCAGACTGTTAGGTAGATAGGTGTAGTTAATAGACTGTTAGCCATCCAGACTGTTAGGTAGATAGGTGTAGTTAATAGACTGTTAGCCATCCAGACTGTTAGGTAGATAGGTGTAGTTAATAGACTGTTAGCCATCCAGACTGTTAGGTAGATAGGTGTAGTTAATAGACTGTTAGCCATCCAGACTGTTAGGTAGATAGGTGTAGTTAATAGACTGTTAGCCATCCAGACTGTTAGGTAGATAGGTGTAGTTAATAGACTGTTAGCCATCCAGACTGTTAGGTAGATAGGTGTAGTTAATAGACTGTTAGCCATCCAGACTGTTAGGTAGATAGGTGTAGTTAATAGACTGTTAGCCATCCAGACTGTTAGGTAGATAGGTGTAGTTAATAGACTGTTAGTTAGCCATCCAGACTGTTAGGTAGATAGGTGTAGTTAATAGACTGTTAGCCATCCAGACTGTTAGGTAGATAGGTGTAGTTAATAGACTGTTAGCCATCCAGACTGTTAGGTAGATAGGTGTAGTTAATAGACTGTTAGCCATCCAGACTGTTAGGTAGATAGGTGTAGTTAATAGACTGTTAGCCATCCAGACTGTTAGGTAGATAGGTGTAGTTAATAGACTGTTAGCCATCCAGACTGTTAGGTAGATAGGTGTAGTTAATAGACTGTTAGCCATCCAGACTGTTAGGTAGATAGGTGTAGTTAATAGACTGTTAGCCATCCAGACTGTTAGGTAGATAGGTGTAGTTAATAGACTGTTAGCCATCCAGACTGTTAGGTAGATAGGTGTAGTTAATAGACTGTTAGCCATCCAGACTGTTAGGTAGATAGGTGTAGTTAATAGATAGGTGTAGTTAATAGACTGTCAGCCATCCAGACTGTTAGGTAGATAGGTGTAGTTAATAGACTGTTAGCCATCCAGACTGTTAGGTAGATAGGTGTAGTTAATAGACTGTTAGCCATCCAGACTGTTAGGTAGATAGGTGTAGTTAATAGACTGTTAGCCATCCAGACTGTTAGTTAGATAGGTGTAGTTAATAGACTGTTAGCCGTCCAGACTGCTAGTTAGATAGGTGTAGTTAATAGTTAGATGTGTCCAGATGGAGAGGAGCCATCCAGACTGTTAGGTAGATAGGTGTAGTTAATAGTTAGATGTGTCCAGATGGAGATGAGCCGTCCAGACTGTTAGGTAGATAGGTGTAGTTAATAGACTGTTAGCCACCCAGACTGTTAGGTAGATAGGTGTAGTTAATAGACTGTTAGCCACCCAGACTGTTAGGTAGATAGGTGTAGTTAATAGACTGTTAGCCGTCCAGACTGTTAGGTAGATAGGTGTAGTTAATAGACTGTTAGCCATCCAGACTGTTAGGTAGATAGGTGTAGTTAATAGACTGTTAGCCATCCAGACTGTTAGGTAGATAGGTGTAGTTAATAGACTGTTAGCCATCCAGACTGTTAGGTAGATAGGTGTAGTTAATAGACTGTTAGTTAGCCATCCAGACTGTTAGGTAGATAGGTGTAGTTAATAGACTGTTAGCCATCCAGACTGTTAGGTAGATAGGTGTAGTTAATAGACTGTTAGCCATCCAGACTGTTAGGTAGATAGGTGTAGTTAATAGACTGTTAGCCATCCAGACTGTTAGGTAGATAGGTGTAGTTAATAGACTGTTAGCCATCCAGACTGTTAGGTAGATAGGTGTAGTTAATAGACTGTTAGCCATCCAGACTGTTAGGTAGATAGGTGTAGTTAATAGACTGTTAGCCATCCAGACTGTTAGGTAGATAGGTGTAGTTAATAGACTGTTAGCCATCCAGACTGTTAGTTAGATAGGTGTAGTTAATAGACTGTTAGCCGTCCAGACTGTTAGTTAGATAGGTGTAGTTAATAGTTAGATGTGTCCAGATGGAGAGGAGCCGTCCAGACTGTTAGGTAGATAGGTGTAGTTAATAGTTAGATGTGTCCAGATGGAGATGAGCCGTCCAGACTGTTAGGTAGATAGGTGTAGTTAATAGACTGTTAGCCATCCAGACTGTTAGGTAGATAGGTGTAGTTAATAGACTGTTAGCCATCCAGACTGTTAGGTAGATAGGTGTAGTTAATAGACTGTAGCCATCCAGACTGTTAGGTAGATAGGTGTAGTTAATAGACTGTTAGCCGTCCAGACTGTTAGGTAGATAGGTGTAGTTAATAGACTGTTAGCCACCCAGACTGTTAGGTAGATAGGTGTAGTTAATAGACTGTTAGCCATCCAGACTGTTAGGTAGATAGGTGTAGTTAATAGACTGTTAGCCATCCAGACTGTTAGGTAGATAGGTGTAGTTAATAGACTGTTAGCCATCCAGACTGTTAGGTAGATAGGTGTAGTTAATAGACTGTTAGTTAGCCATCCAGACTGTTAGGTAGATAGGTGTAGTTAATAGACTGTTAGCCGTCCAGACTGTTAGGTAGATAGGTGTAGTTAATAGACTGTTAGCCATCCAGACTGTTAGGTAGATAGGTGTAGTTAATAGACTGTTAGCCATCCAGACTGTTAGGTAGATAGGTGTAGTTAATAGACTGTTAGTTAGCCATCCAGACTGTTAGGTAGATAGGTGTAGTTAATAGACTGTTAGCCATCCAGACTGTTAGGTAGATAGGTGTAGTTAATAGACTGTTAGCCATCCAGACTGTTAGGTAGATAGGTGTAGTTAATAGACTGTTAGCCATCCAGACTGTTAGGTAGATAGGTGTAGTTAATAGACTGTTAGCCATCCAGACTGTTAGGTAGATAGGTGTAGTTAATAGACTGTTAGCCATCCAGACTGTTAGGTAGATAGGTGTAGTTAATAGACTGTTAGCCATCCAGACTGTTAGGTAGATAGGTGTAGTTAATAGACTGTTAGCCATCCAGACTGTTAGGTAGATAGGTGTAGTTAATAGACTGTTAGCCATCCAGACTGTTAGGTAGATAGGTGTAGTTAATAGACTGTTAGCCATCCAGACTGTTAGGTAGATAGGTGTAGTTAATAGATAGGTGTAGTTAATAGACTGTTAGCCATCCAGACTGTTAGGTAGATAGGTGTAGTTAATAGACTGTTAGCCATCCAGACTGTTAGGTAGATAGGTGTAGTTAATAGACTGTTAGCCATCCAGACTGTTAGGTAGATAGGTGTAGTTAATAGACTGTTAGCCATCCAGACTGTTAGTTAGATAGGTGTAGTTAATAGACTGTTAGCCGTCCAGACTGCTAGTTAGATAGGTGTAGTTAATAGTTAGATGTGTCCAGATGGAGAGGAGCCATCCAGACTGTTAGGTAGATAGGTGTAGTTAATAGTTAGATGTGTCCAGATGGAGATGAGCCGTCCAGACTGTTAGGTAGATAGGTGTAGTTAATAGACTGTTAGCCACCCAGACTGTTAGGTAGATAGGTGTAGTTAATAGACTGTTAGCCACCCAGACTGTTAGGTAGATAGGTGTAGTTAATAGACTGTTAGCCATCCAGACTGTTAGGTAGATAGGTGTAGTTAATAGACTGTTAGCCGTCCAGACTGTTAGGTAGATAGGTGTAGTTAATAGACTGTTAGCCGTCCAGACTGTTAGGTAGATAGGTGTAGTTAATAGACTGTTAGCCATCCAGACTGTTAGGTAGATAGGTGTAGTTAATAGACTGTTAGCCATCCAGACTGTTAGGTAGATAGGTGTAGTTAATAGACTGTTAGCCGTCCAGACTGTTAGGTAGATAGGTGTAGTTAATAGACTGTTAGCCGTCCAGACTGTTAGGTAGATAGGTGTAGTTAATAGACTGTTAGCCATCCAGACTGTTAGGTAGATAGGTGTAGTTAATAGACTGTTAGCCATCCAGACTGTTAGGTAGATAGGTGTAGTTAATAGACTGTTAGCCATCCAGACTGTTAGGTAGATAGGTGTAGTTAATAGACTGTTAGTTAGCCATCCAGACTGTTAGGTAGATAGGTGTAGTTAATAGACTGTTAGCCATCCAGACTGTTAGGTAGATAGGTGTAGTTAATAGACTGTTAGCCATCCAGACTGTTAGGTAGATAGGTGTAGTTAATAGACTGTTAGCCATCCAGACTGTTAGGTAGATAGGTGTAGTTAATAGACTGTTAGCCATCCAGACTGTTAGGTAGATAGGTGTAGTTAATAGACTGTTAGCCATCCAGACTGTTAGGTAGATAGGTGTAGTTAATAGACTGTTAGCCATCCAGACTGTTAGGTAGATAGGTGTAGTTAATAGACTGTTAGCCATCCAGACTGTTAGTTAGATAGGTGTAGTTAATAGACTGTTAGCCGTCCAGACTGTTAGTTAGATAGGTGTAGTTAATAGTTAGATGTGTCCAGATGGAGAGGAGCCGTCCAGACTGTTAGGTAGATAGGTGTAGTTAATAGTTAGATGTGTCCAGATGGAGATGAGCCGTCCAGACTGTTAGGTAGATAGGTGTAGTTAATAGACTGTTAGCCATCCAGACTGTTAGGTAGATAGGTGTAGTTAATAGACTGTTAGCCATCCAGACTGTTAGGTAGATAGGTGTAGTTAATAGACTGTAGCCATCCAGACTGTTAGGTAGATAGGTGTAGTTAATAGACTGTTAGCCGTCCAGACTGTTAGGTAGATAGGTGTAGTTAAGACTGTTAGCCACCCAGACTGTTAGGTAGATAGGTGTAGTTAATAGACTGTTAGCCATCCAGACTGTTAGGTAGATAGGTGTAGTTAATAGACTGTTAGCCATCCAGACTGTTAGGTAGATAGGTGT
This sequence comes from Salvelinus fontinalis, assembly GCF_029448725.1. Taxonomy (NCBI): domain Eukaryota; kingdom Metazoa; phylum Chordata; class Actinopteri; order Salmoniformes; family Salmonidae; genus Salvelinus; species Salvelinus fontinalis. The sequence continues at coordinate 622,715 of NW_026600264.1, forward strand.
AGTTAATAGATAGGTGTAGTTAATAGACTGTTAGCCATCCAGACTGTTAGGTAGATAGGTGTAGTTAATAGACTGTTAGCCATCCAGACTGTTAGGTAGATAGGTGTAGTTAATAGACTGTTAGCCATCCAGACTGTTAGGTAGATAGGTGTAGTTAATAGACTGTTAGCCATCCAGACTGTTAGGTAGATAGGTGTAGTTAATAGACTGTTAGCCATCCAGACTGTTAGGTAGATAGGTGTAGTTAATAGACTGTTAGCCATCCAGACTGTTAGGTAGATAGGTGTAGTTAATAGACTGTTAGCCATCCAGACTGTTAGGTAGATAGGTGTAGTTAATAGACTGTTAGCCATCCAGACTGTTAGGTAGATAGGTGTAGTTAATAGACTGTTAGCCATCCAGACTGTTAGGTAGATAGGTGTAGTTAATAGACTGTTAGCCATCCAGACTGTTAGGTAGATAGGTGTAGTTAATAGATAGGTGTAGTTAATAGACTGTTAGCCATCCAGACTGTTAGGTAGATAGGTGTAGTTAATAGACTGTTAGCCATCCAGACTGTTAGGTAGATAGGTGTAGTTAATAGACTGTTAGCCACCCAGACTGTTAGGTAGATAGGTGTAGTTAATAGACTGTTAGCCATCCAGACTGTTAGTTAGATAGGTGTAGTTAATAGACTGTTAGCCGTCCAGACTGTTAGTTAGATAGGTGTAGTTAATAGTTAGATGTGTCCAGATGGAGAGGAGCCATCCAGACTGTTAGGTAGATAGGTGTAGTTAATAGTTAGATGTGTCCAGATGGAGATGAGCCGTCCAGACTGTTAGGTAGATAGGTGTAGTTAATAGACTGTTAGCCATCCAGACTGTTAGGTAGATAGGTGTAGTTAATAGACTGTTAGCCATCCAGACTGTTAGGTAGATAGGTGTAGTTAATAGACTGTTAGCCGTCCAGACTGTTAGGTAGATAGGTGTAGTTAATAGACTGTAGCCATCCAGACTGTTAGGTAGATAGGTGTAGTTAATAGACTGTAGCCATCCAGACTGTTAGGTAGATAGGTGTAGTTAATAGACTGTTAGCCGTCCAGACTGTTAGGTAGATAGGTGTAGTTAATAGACTGTTAGCCACCCAGACTGTTAGGTAGATAGGTGTAGTTAATAGACTGTTAGCCATCCAGACTGTTAGGTAGATAGGTGTAGTTAATAGACTGTTAGCCACCCAGACTGTTAGGTAGATAGGTGTAGTTAATAGACTGTTAGCCATCCAGACTGTTAGGTAGATAGGTGTAGTTAATAGACTGTTAGCCATCCAGACTGTTAGGTAGATAGGTGTAGTTAATAGACTGTTAGCCATCCAGACTGTTAGGTAGATAGGTGTAGTTAATAGACTGTTAGTTAGCCATCCAGACTGTTAGGTAGATAGGTGTAGTTAATAGACTGTTAGCCGTCCAGACTGTTAGGTAGATAGGTGTAGTTAATAGACTGTTAGCCATCCAGACTGTTAGGTAGATAGGTGTAGTTAATAGACTGTTAGCCATCCAGACTGTTAGGTAGATAGGTGTAGTTAATAGACTGTTAGTTAGCCATCCAGACTGTTAGGTAGATAGGTGTAGTTAATAGACTGTTAGCCATCCAGACTGTTAGGTAGATAGGTGTAGTTAATAGACTGTTAGCCATCCAGACTGTTAGGTAGATAGGTGTAGTTAATAGACTGTTAGCCATCCAGACTGTTAGGTAGATAGGTGTAGTTAATAGACTGTTAGCCATCCAGACTGTTAGGTAGATAGGTGTAGTTAATAGACTGTTAGCCATCCAGACTGTTAGGTAGATAGGTGTAGTTAATAGACTGTTAGCCATCCAGACTGTTAGGTAGATAGGTGTAGTTAATAGACTGTTAGCCATCCAGACTGTTAGGTAGATAGGTGTAGTTAATAGACTGTTAGCCATCCAGACTGTTAGGTAGATAGGTGTAGTTAATAGACTGTTAGCCATCCAGACTGTTAGGTAGATAGGTGTAGTTAATAGACTGTTAGCCATCCAGACTGTTAGGTAGATAGGTGTAGTTAATAGATAGGTGTAGTTAATAGACTGTTAGCCATCCAGACTGTTAGGTAGATAGGTGTAGTTAATAGACTGTTAGCCATCCAGACTGTTAGGTAGATAGGTGTAGTTAATAGACTGTTAGCCATCCAGACTGTTAGTTAGATAGGTGTAGTTAATAGACTGTTAGCCGTCCAGACTGCTAGTTAGATAGGTGTAGTTAATAGTTAGATGTGTCCAGATGGAGAGGAGCCATCCAGACTGTTAGGTAGATAGGTGTAGTTAATAGTTAGATGTGTCCAGATGGAGATGAGCCGTCCAGACTGTTAGGTAGATAGGTGTAGTTAATAGACTGTTAGCCACCCAGACTGTTAGGTAGATAGGTGTAGTTAATAGACTGTTAGCCACCCAGACTGTTAGGTAGATAGGTGTAGTTAATAGACTGTTAGCCATCCAGACTGTTAGGTAGATAGGTGTAGTTAATAGACTGTTAGCCGTCCAGACTGTTAGGTAGATAGGTGTAGTTAATAGACTGTTAGCCGTCCAGACTGTTAGGTAGATAGGTGTAGTTAATAGACTGTTAGCCATCCAGACTGTTAGGTAGATAGGTGTAGTTAATAGACTGTTAGCCATCCAGACTGTTAGGTAGATAGGTGTAGTTAATAGACTGTTAGCCATCCAGACTGTTAGGTAGATAGGTGTAGTTAATAGACTGTTAGTTAGCCATCCAGACTGTTAGGTAGATAGGTGTAGTTAATAGACTGTTAGCCATCCAGACTGTTAGGTAGATAGGTGTAGTTAATAGACTGTTAGCCATCCAGACTGTTAGGTAGATAGGTGTAGTTAATAGACTGTTAGCCATCCAGACTGTTAGGTAGATAGGTGTAGTTAATAGACTGTTAGCCATCCAGACTGTTAGGTAGATAGGTGTAGTTAATAGACTGTTAGCCATCCAGACTGTTAGGTAGATAGGTGTAGTTAATAGACTGTTAGCCATCCAGACTGTTAGGTAGATAGGTGTAGTTAATAGACTGTTAGCCATCCAGACTGTTAGTTAGATAGGTGTAGTTAATAGACTGTTAGCCGTCCAGACTGTTAGTTAGATAGGTGTAGTTAATAGTTAGATGTGTCCAGATGGAGAGGAGCCGTCCAGACTGTTAGGTAGATAGGTGTAGTTAATAGTTAGATGTGTCCAGATGGAGATGAGCCGTCCAGACTGTTAGGTAGATAGGTGTAGTTAATAGACTGTTAGCCATCCAGACTGTTAGGTAGATAGGTGTAGTTAATAGACTGTTAGCCATCCAGACTGTTAGGTAGATAGGTGTAGTTAATAGACTGTAGCCATCCAGACTGTTAGGTAGATAGGTGTAGTTAATAGACTGTTAGCCGTCCAGACTGTTAGGTAGATAGGTGTAGTTAATAGACTGTTAGCCACCCAGACTGTTAGGTAGATAGGTGTAGTTAATAGACTGTTAGCCATCCAGACTGTTAGGTAGATAGGTGTAGTTAATAGACTGTTAGCCATCCAGACTGTTAGGTAGATAGGTGTAGTTAATAGACTGTTAGCCATCCAGACTGTTAGGTAGATAGGTGTAGTTAATAGACTGTTAGTTAGCCATCCAGACTGTTAGGTAGATAGGTGTAGTTAATAGACTGTTAGCCGTCCAGACTGTTAGGTAGATAGGTGTAGTTAATAGACTGTTAGCCATCCAGACTGTTAGGTAGATAGGTGTAGTTAATAGACTGTTAGCCATCCAGACTGTTAGGTAGATAGGTGTAGTTAATAGACTGTTAGTTAGCCATCCAGACTGTTAGGTAGATAGGTGTAGTTAATAGACTGTTAGCCATCCAGACTGTTAGGTAGATAGGTGTAGTTAATAGACTGTTAGCCATCCAGACTGTTAGGTAGATAGGTGTAGTTAATAGACTGTTAGCCATCCAGACTGTTAGGTAGATAGGTGTAGTTAATAGACTGTTAGCCATCCAGACTGTTAGGTAGATAGGTGTAGTTAATAGACTGTTAGCCATCCAGACTGTTAGGTAGATAGGTGTAGTTAATAGACTGTTAGCCATCCAGACTGTTAGGTAGATAGGTGTAGTTAATAGACTGTTAGCCATCCAGACTGTTAGGTAGATAGGTGTAGTTAATAGACTGTTAGCCATCCAGACTGTTAGGTAGATAGGTGTAGTTAATAGACTGTTAGCCATCCAGACTGTTAGGTAGATAGGTGTAGTTAATAGACTGTTAGTTAGCCATCCAGACTGTTAGGTAGATAGGTGTAGTTAATAGACTGTTAGCCATCCAGACTGTTAGGTAGATAGGTGTAGTTAATAGACTGTTAGCCATCCAGACTGTTAGGTAGATAGGTGTAGTTAATAGACTGTTAGCCATCCAGACTGTTAGGTAGATAGGTGTAGTTAATAGACTGTTAGCCATCCAGACTGTTAGGTAGATAGGTGTAGTTAATAGACTGTTAGCCATCCAGACTGTTAGGTAGATAGGTGTAGTTAATAGACTGTTAGCCATCCAGACTGTTAGGTAGATAGGTGTAGTTAATAGACTGTTAGCCATCCAGACTGTTAGGTAGATAGGTGTAGTTAATAGACTGTTAGCCATCCAGACTGTTAGGTAGATAGGTGTAGTTAATAGACTGTTAGCCATCCAGACTGTTAGGTAGATAGGTGTAGTTAATAGATAGGTGTAGTTAATAGACTGTCAGCCATCCAGACTGTTAGGTAGATAGGTGTAGTTAATAGACTGTTAGCCATCCAGACTGTTAGGTAGATAGGTGTAGTTAATAGACTGTTAGCCATCCAGACTGTTAGGTAGATAGGTGTAGTTAATAGACTGTTAGCCATCCAGACTGTTAGTTAGATAGGTGTAGTTAATAGACTGTTAGCCGTCCAGACTGCTAGTTAGATAGGTGTAGTTAATAGTTAGATGTGTCCAGATGGAGAGGAGCCATCCAGACTGTTAGGTAGATAGGTGTAGTTAATAGTTAGATGTGTCCAGATGGAGATGAGCCGTCCAGACTGTTAGGTAGATAGGTGTAGTTAATAGACTGTTAGCCACCCAGACTGTTAGGTAGATAGGTGTAGTTAATAGACTGTTAGCCACCCAGACTGTTAGGTAGATAGGTGTAGTTAATAGACTGTTAGCCGTCCAGACTGTTAGGTAGATAGGTGTAGTTAATAGACTGTTAGCCATCCAGACTGTTAGGTAGATAGGTGTAGTTAATAGACTGTTAGCCATCCAGACTGTTAGGTAGATAGGTGTAGTTAATAGACTGTTAGCCATCCAGACTGTTAGGTAGATAGGTGTAGTTAATAGACTGTTAGTTAGCCATCCAGACTGTTAGGTAGATAGGTGTAGTTAATAGACTGTTAGCCATCCAGACTGTTAGGTAGATAGGTGTAGTTAATAGACTGTTAGCCATCCAGACTGTTAGGTAGATAGGTGTAGTTAATAGACTGTTAGCCATCCAGACTGTTAGGTAGATAGGTGTAGTTAATAGACTGTTAGCCATCCAGACTGTTAGGTAGATAGGTGTAGTTAATAGACTGTTAGCCATCCAGACTGTTAGGTAGATAGGTGTAGTTAATAGACTGTTAGCCATCCAGACTGTTAGGTAGATAGGTGTAGTTAATAGACTGTTAGCCATCCAGACTGTTAGTTAGATAGGTGTAGTTAATAGACTGTTAGCCGTCCAGACTGTTAGTTAGATAGGTGTAGTTAATAGTTAGATGTGTCCAGATGGAGAGGAGCCGTCCAGACTGTTAGGTAGATAGGTGTAGTTAATAGTTAGATGTGTCCAGATGGAGATGAGCCGTCCAGACTGTTAGGTAGATAGGTGTAGTTAATAGACTGTTAGCCATCCAGACTGTTAGGTAGATAGGTGTAGTTAATAGACTGTTAGCCATCCAGACTGTTAGGTAGATAGGTGTAGTTAATAGACTGTAGCCATCCAGACTGTTAGGTAGATAGGTGTAGTTAATAGACTGTTAGCCGTCCAGACTGTTAGGTAGATAGGTGTAGTTAATAGACTGTTAGCCACCCAGACTGTTAGGTAGATAGGTGTAGTTAATAGACTGTTAGCCATCCAGACTGTTAGGTAGATAGGTGTAGTTAATAGACTGTTAGCCATCCAGACTGTTAGGTAGATAGGTGTAGTTAATAGACTGTTAGCCATCCAGACTGTTAGGTAGATAGGTGTAGTTAATAGACTGTTAGTTAGCCATCCAGACTGTTAGGTAGATAGGTGTAGTTAATAGACTGTTAGCCGTCCAGACTGTTAGGTAGATAGGTGTAGTTAATAGACTGTTAGCCATCCAGACTGTTAGGTAGATAGGTGTAGTTAATAGACTGTTAGCCATCCAGACTGTTAGGTAGATAGGTGTAGTTAATAGACTGTTAGTTAGCCATCCAGACTGTTAGGTAGATAGGTGTAGTTAATAGACTGTTAGCCATCCAGACTGTTAGGTAGATAGGTGTAGTTAATAGACTGTTAGCCATCCAGACTGTTAGGTAGATAGGTGTAGTTAATAGACTGTTAGCCATCCAGACTGTTAGGTAGATAGGTGTAGTTAATAGACTGTTAGCCATCCAGACTGTTAGGTAGATAGGTGTAGTTAATAGACTGTTAGCCATCCAGACTGTTAGGTAGATAGGTGTAGTTAATAGACTGTTAGCCATCCAGACTGTTAGGTAGATAGGTGTAGTTAATAGACTGTTAGCCATCCAGACTGTTAGGTAGATAGGTGTAGTTAATAGACTGTTAGCCATCCAGACTGTTAGGTAGATAGGTGTAGTTAATAGACTGTTAGCCATCCAGACTGTTAGGTAGATAGGTGTAGTTAATAGATAGGTGTAGTTAATAGACTGTTAGCCATCCAGACTGTTAGGTAGATAGGTGTAGTTAATAGACTGTTAGCCATCCAGACTGTTAGGTAGATAGGTGTAGTTAATAGACTGTTAGCCATCCAGACTGTTAGGTAGATAGGTGTAGTTAATAGACTGTTAGCCATCCAGACTGTTAGTTAGATAGGTGTAGTTAATAGACTGTTAGCCGTCCAGACTGCTAGTTAGATAGGTGTAGTTAATAGTTAGATGTGTCCAGATGGAGAGGAGCCATCCAGACTGTTAGGTAGATAGGTGTAGTTAATAGTTAGATGTGTCCAGATGGAGATGAGCCGTCCAGACTGTTAGGTAGATAGGTGTAGTTAATAGACTGTTAGCCACCCAGACTGTTAGGTAGATAGGTGTAGTTAATAGACTGTTAGCCACCCAGACTGTTAGGTAGATAGGTGTAGTTAATAGACTGTTAGCCATCCAGACTGTTAGGTAGATAGGTGTAGTTAATAGACTGTTAGCCGTCCAGACTGTTAGGTAGATAGGTGTAGTTAATAGACTGTTAGCCGTCCAGACTGTTAGGTAGATAGGTGTAGTTAATAGACTGTTAGCCATCCAGACTGTTAGGTAGATAGGTGTAGTTAATAGACTGTTAGCCATCCAGACTGTTAGGTAGATAGGTGTAGTTAATAGACTGTTAGCCGTCCAGACTGTTAGGTAGATAGGTGTAGTTAATAGACTGTTAGCCGTCCAGACTGTTAGGTAGATAGGTGTAGTTAATAGACTGTTAGCCATCCAGACTGTTAGGTAGATAGGTGTAGTTAATAGACTGTTAGCCATCCAGACTGTTAGGTAGATAGGTGTAGTTAATAGACTGTTAGCCATCCAGACTGTTAGGTAGATAGGTGTAGTTAATAGACTGTTAGTTAGCCATCCAGACTGTTAGGTAGATAGGTGTAGTTAATAGACTGTTAGCCATCCAGACTGTTAGGTAGATAGGTGTAGTTAATAGACTGTTAGCCATCCAGACTGTTAGGTAGATAGGTGTAGTTAATAGACTGTTAGCCATCCAGACTGTTAGGTAGATAGGTGTAGTTAATAGACTGTTAGCCATCCAGACTGTTAGGTAGATAGGTGTAGTTAATAGACTGTTAGCCATCCAGACTGTTAGGTAGATAGGTGTAGTTAATAGACTGTTAGCCATCCAGACTGTTAGGTAGATAGGTGTAGTTAATAGACTGTTAGCCATCCAGACTGTTAGTTAGATAGGTGTAGTTAATAGACTGTTAGCCGTCCAGACTGTTAGTTAGATAGGTGTAGTTAATAGTTAGATGTGTCCAGATGGAGAGGAGCCGTCCAGACTGTTAGGTAGATAGGTGTAGTTAATAGTTAGATGTGTCCAGATGGAGATGAGCCGTCCAGACTGTTAGGTAGATAGGTGTAGTTAATAGACTGTTAGCCATCCAGACTGTTAGGTAGATAGGTGTAGTTAATAGACTGTTAGCCATCCAGACTGTTAGGTAGATAGGTGTAGTTAATAGACTGTAGCCATCCAGACTGTTAGGTAGATAGGTGTAGTTAATAGACTGTTAGCCGTCCAGACTGTTAGGTAGATAGGTGTAGTTAAGACTGTTAGCCACCCAGACTGTTAGGTAGATAGGTGTAGTTAATAGACTGTTAGCCATCCAGACTGTTAGGTAGATAGGTGTAGTTAATAGACTGTTAGCCATCCAGACTGTTAGGTAGATAGGTGTAGTTAATAGATAGGTGTAGTTAATAGACTGTTAGCCATCCAGACTGTTAGGTAGATAGGTGTAGTTAATAGACTGTTAGCCATCCAGACTGTTAGGTAGATAGGTGTAGTTAATAGACTGTTAGCCATCCAGACTGTTAGGTAGATAGGTGTAGTTAATAGACTGTTAGCCATCCAGACTGTTAGGTAGATAGGTGTAGTTAATAGACTGTTAGCCATCCAGACTGTTAGGTAGATAGGTGTAGTTAATAGACTGTTAGCCATCCAGACTGTTAGGTAGATAGGTGTAGTTAATAGACTGTTAGCCATCCAGACTGTTAGGTAGATAGGTGTAGTTAATAGACTGTTAGCCATCCAGACTGTTAGGTAGATAGGTGTAGTTAATAGACTGTTAGCCATCCAGACTGTTAGGTAGATAGGTGTAGTTAATAGACTGTTAGCCATCCAGACTGTTAGGTAGATAGGTGTAGTTAATAGACTGTTAGCCATCCAGACTGTTAGGTAGATAGGTGTAGTTAATAGATAGGTGTAGTTAATAGACTGTTAGCCATCCAGACTGTTAGGTAGATAGGTGTAGTTAATAGACTGTTAGCCATCCAGACTGTTAGGTAGATAGGTGTAGTTAATAGACTGTTAGCCATCCAGACTGTTAGGTAGATAGGTGTAGTTAATAGACTGTTAGCCATCCAGACTGTTAGTTAGATAGGTGTAGTTAATAGACTGTTAGCCGTCCAGACTGTTAGTTAGATAGGTGTAGTTAATAGTTAGATGTGTCCAGATGGAGAGGAGCCATCCAGACTGTTAGGTAGATAGGTGTAGTTAATAGTTAGATGTGTCCAGATGGAGATGAGCCGTCCAGACTGTTAGGTAGATAGGTGTAGTTAATAGACTGTTAGCCATCCAGACTGTTAGGTAGATAGGTGTAGTTAATAGACTGTTAGCCATCCAGACTGTTAGGTAGATAGGTGTAGTTAATAGACTGTTAGCCGTCCAGACTGTTAGGTAGATAGGTGTAGTTAATAGACTGTAGCCATCCAGACTGTTAGGTAGATAGGTGTAGTTAATAGACTGTAGCCATCCAGACTGTTAGGTAGATAGGTGTAGTTAATAGACTGTTAGCCGTCCAGACTGTTAGGTAGATAGGTGTAGTTAATAGACTGTTAGCCACCCAGACTGTTAGGTAGATAGGTGTAGTTAATAGACTGTTAGCCATCCAGACTGTTAGGTAGATAGGTGTAGTTAATAGACTGTTAGCCATCCAGACTTAGGTAGATAGGTGTAGTTAATAGACTGTTAGCCATCCAGACTGTTAGGTAGATAGGTGTAGTTAATAGACTGTTAGTTAGCCATCCAGACTGTTAGGTAGATAGGTGTAGTTAATAGACTGTTAGCCGTCCAGACTGTTAGGTAGATAGGTGTAGTTAATAGACTGTTAGCCATCCAGACTGTTAGGTAGATAGGTGTAGTTAATAGACTGTTAGCCATCCAGACTGTTAGGTAGATAGGTGTAGTTAATAGATAGGTGTAGTTAACAGACTGTTAGCCATCCAAACTGTTAGGTAGATAGGTGTAGTTAATAGACTGTTAGCCATCCAGACTGTTAGGTAGATAGGTGTAGTTAATAGACTGTTAGTTAGCCATCCAGACTGTTAGGTAGATAGGTGTAGTTAATAGACTGTTAGCCGTCCAGACTGTTAGGTAGATAGGTGTAGTTAATAGACTGTTAGCCATCCAGACTGTTAGGTAGATAGGTGTAGTTAATAGACTGTTAGCCATCCAGACTGTTAGGTAGATAGGTGTAGTTAATAGACTGTTAGCCATCCAGACTGTTAGGTAGATAGGTGTAGTTAATAGACTGTTAGCCATCCAGACTGTTAGGTAGATAGGTGTAGTTAATAGACTGTTAGCCGTCCAGACTGTTAGGTAGATAGGTGTAGTTAATAGACTGTTAGCCGTCCAGACTGTTAGTTAGATAGGTGTAGTTAATAGACTGTTAGCCATCCAGACTGTTAGGTAGATAGGTGTAGTTAATAGACTGTTAGCCGTCCAGACTGTTAGTTAGATAGGTGTAGTTAATAGTTAGATGTGTCCAGATGGAGAGGAGCCGTCCAGACTGTTAGGTAGATAGGTGTAGTTAATAGACTGTTAGCCATCCAGACTGTTAGGTAGATAGGTGTAGTTAATAGACTGTTAGCCATCCAGACTGTTAGGTAGATAGGTGTAGTTAATAGACTGTTAGCCATCTAGACTGTTAGGTAGATAGGTGTAGTTAATAGACTGTTAGCCATCCAGACTGTTAGGTAGATAGGTGTAGTTAATAGACTGTTAGCCATCCAGACTGTTAGGTAGATAGGTGTAGTTAATAGACTGTTAGCCATCCAGACTGTTAGGTAGATAGGTGTAGTTAATAGACTGTTAGCCATCCAGACTGTTAGGTAGATAGGTGTAGTTAATAGACTGTTAGCCATCCAGACTGTTAGGTAGATAGGTGTAGTTAATAGACTGTTAGCCATCCAGACTGTTAGTTAGATAGGTGTAGTTAATAGTTAGATGTGTCCAGATGGAGAGGAGCCGTCCAGACTGTTAGGTAGATAGGTGTAGTTAATAGACTGTTAGCCATCCAGACTGTTAGGTAGATAGGTGTAGTTAATAGACTGTTAGCCATCCAGACTGTTAGGTAGATAGGTGTAGTTAATAGACTGTTAGCCATCCAGACTGTTAGGTAGATAGGTGTAGTTAATAGACTGTTAGCCATCCAGACTGTTAGGTAGATAGGTGTAGTTAATAGACTGTTAGCCATCCAGACTGTTAGGTAGATAGGTGTAGTTAATAGACTGTTAGCCATCCAGACTGTTAGGTAGATAGGTGTAGTTAATAGACTGTTAGCCATCCAGACTGTTAGGTAGATAGGTGTAGTTAATAGACTGTTAGCCGTCCAGACTGTTAGTTAGATAGGTGTAGTTAATAGTTAGATGTGTCCAGATGGAGAGGAGCCGTCCAGACTGTTAGGTAGATAGGTGTAGTTAATAGTTAGATTTGTCCAGATGGAGAGGAGCCGTCCAGACTGTTAGGTAGATAGGTGTAGTTAATAGACTGTTAGCCACCCAGACTGTTAGGTAGATAGGTGTAGTTAATAGACTGTTAGCCATCCAGACTGTTAGGTAGATAGGTGTAGTTAATAGACTGTTAGCCATCCAGACTGTTAGGTAGATAGGTGTAGTTAATAGACTGTTAGCCATCCAGACTGTTAGGTAGATAGGTGTAGTTAATAGACTGTTAGCCATCCAGACTGTTAGGTAGATAGGTGTAGTTAATAGACTGTTAGCCATCCAGACTGTTAGTTAGATAGGTGTAGTTAATAGTTAGATGTGTCCAGATGGAGAGGAGCCGTCCAGACTGTTAGGTAGATAGGTGTAGTTAATAGACTGTTAGCCATCCAGACTGTTAGGTAGATAGGTGTAGTTAATAGACTGTTAGCCATCCAGACTGTTAGGTAGATAGGTGTAGTTAATAGACTGTTAGCCATCCAGACTGTTAGGTAGATAGGTGTAGTTAATAGACTGTTAGCCATCCAGACTGTTAGGTAGATAGGTGTAGTTAATATACTGTTAGCCATCCAGACTGTTAGGTAGATAGGTGTAGTTAATAGACTGTTAGCCATCCAGACTGTTAGTTAGATAGGTGTAGTTAATAGTTAGATGTGTCCAGATGGAGAGGAGCCGTCCAGACTGTTAGGTAGATAGGTGTAGTTAATAGACTGTTAGCCATCCAGACTGTTAGGTAGATAGGTGTAGTTAATAGACTGTTAGCCATCCAGACTGTTAGGTAGATAGGTGTAGTTAATAGACTGTTAGCCATCCAGACTGTTAGGTAGATAGGTGTAGTTAATAGACTGTTAGCCATCCAGACTGTTAGGTAGATAGGTGTAGTTAATAGACTGTTAGCCATCCAGACTGTTAGGTAGATAGGTGTAGTTAATAGACTGTTAGCCATCCAGACTGTTAGGTAGATAGGTGTAGTTAATAGACTGTTAGCCATCCAGACTGTTAGGTGGATAGGTGTAGTTAATAGACTGTTAGCCATCCAGACTGTTAGGTAGATAGGTGTAGTTAATAGACTGTTAGCCGTCCAGACTGTTAGTTAGATAGGTGTAGTTAATAGACTGTTAGCCATCCAGACTGTTAGGTAGATAGGTGTAGTTAATAGACTGTTAGCCGTCCAGACTGTTAGGTAGATAGGTGTAGTTAATAGACTGTTAGCCATCCAGACTGTTAGGTAGATAGGTGTAGTTAATAGATAGGTGTAGTTAATAGACTGTTAGTTAGCCATCCAGACTGTTAGGTAGATAGGTGTAGTTAATAGATGGGTGTAGTTAATAGATGGGTGTAGTTAATAGATAGGTGTAGTTAATAGACTGTTAGCCGTCCAGACTGTTAGGTAGATAGGTGTAGTTAATAGATAGGTGTAGTTAATAGACTGTTAGCCATCCAGACTGTTAGTTAGATAGGTGTAGTTAATAGACTGTTAGCCATCCAGACTGTTCAGGTAGATAGGTGTAGTTAATAGACTGTTAGCCGTCCAGACTGTTAGTTAGATAGGTGTAGTTAATAGTTAGATGTGTCCAGATGGAGAGGAGCCGTCCAGACTGTTAGGTAGATAGGTGTAGTTAATAGTTAGATGTGTCCAGATGGAGAGGAGCCGTCCAGACTGTTAGGTAGATAGGTGTAGTTAATAGACTGTTAGCCATCCAGACTGTTAGGTAGATAGGTGTAGTTAATAGACTGTTAGCCATCCAGACTGTTAGGTAGATAGGTGTAGTTAATAGACTGTTAGCCATCCAGACTGTTAGGTAGATAGGTGTAGTTAATAGACTGTTAGCCATCCAGACTGTTAGGTAGATAGGTGTAGTTAATAGACTGTTAGCCATCCAGACTGTTAGTTAGATAGGTGTAGTTAATAGTTAGATGTGTCCAGATGGAGAGGAGCCGTCCAGACTGTTAGGTAGATAGGTGTAGTTAATAGACTGTTAGCCATCCAGACTGTTAGGTAGATAGGTGTAGTTAATAGACTGTTAGCAATCCAGACTGTTAGGTAGATAGGTGTAGTTAATAGACTGTTAGCCATCCAGACTGTTAGGTAGATAGGTGTAGTTAATAGACTGTTAGCCATCCAGACTGTTAGGTAGATAGGTGTAGTTAATAGACTGTTAGCCATCCAGACTGTTAGGTAGATAGGTGTAGTTAATAGACTGTTAGCCATCCAGACTGTTAGTTAGATAGGTGTAGTTAATAGTTAGATGTGTCCAGATGGAGAGGAGCCGTCCAGACTGTTAGGTAGATAGGTGTAGTTAATAGACTGTTAGCCATCCAGACTGTTAGGTAGATAGGTGTAGTTAATAGACTGTTAGCCATCCAGACTGTTAGGTAGATAGGTGTAGTTAATAGATAGGTGTAGTTAATAGACTGTTAGCCATCCAGACTGTTAGGTAGATAGGTGTAGTTAATAGACTGTTAGCCGTCCAGACTGTTAGGTAGATAGGTGTAGTTAATAGACTGTTAGCCATCCAGACTGTTAGGTAGATAGGTGTAGTTAATAGACTGTTAGCCATCCAGACTGTTAGTTAGATAGGTGTAGTTAATAGACTGTTAGCCATCCAGACTGTTAGGTAGATAGGTGTAGTTAATAGACTGTTAGCCATCCAGACTGTTAGGTAGATAGGTGTAGTTAATAGATAGGTGTAGTTAATAGACTGTTAGCCATCCAGACTGTTAGGTAGATAGGTGTAGTTAATAGACTGTTAGCCATCCAGACTGTTAGGTAGATAGGTGTAGTTAATAGACTGTTAGCCATCCAGACTGTTAGGTAGATAGGTGTAGTTAATAGACTGTTAGCCATCCAGACTGTTAGGTAGATAGGTGTAGTTAATAGACTGTTAGCCATCCAGACTGTTAGGTAGATAGGTGTAGTTAATAGACTGTTAGCCATCCAGACTGTTAGTTAGATAGGTGTAGTTAATAGACTGTTAGCCATCCAGACTGTTAGGTAGATAGGTGTAGTTAATAGACTGTTAGCCATCCAGACTGTTAGGTAGATAGGTGTAGTTAATAGACTGTTAGCCATCCAGACTGTTAGGTAGATAGGTGTAGTTAATAGACTGTTAGCCATCCAGACTGTTAGGTAGATAGGTGTAGTTAATAGATAGGTGTAGTTAATAGACTGTTAGCCGTCCAGACTGTTAGGTAGATAGGTGTAGTTAATAGACTGTTAGCCGTCCAGACTGTTAGGTAGATAGGTGTAGTTAATAGACTGTTAGCCATCCAGACTGTTAGGTAGATAGGTGTAGTTAATAGACTGTTAGCCATCCAGACTGTTAGGTAGATAGGTGTAGTTAATAGACTGTTAGCCATCCAGACTGTTAGGTAGATAGGTGTAGTTAATAGACTGTTAGCCATCCAGACTGTTAGTTAGATAGGTGTAGTTAATAGTTAGATGTGTCCAGATGGAGAGGAGCCGTCCAGACTGTTAGGTAGATAGGTGTAGTTAATAGACTGTTAGCCATCCAGACTGTTAGGTAGATAGGTGTAGTTAATAGACTGTTAGCCATCCAGACTGTTAGGTAGATAGGTGTAGTTAATAGACTGTTAGCCATCCAGACTGTTAGGTAGATAGGTGTAGTTAATAGACTGTTAGCCATCCAGACTGTTAGGTAGATAGGTGTAGTTAATAGACTGTTAGCCATCCAGACTGTTAGGTAGATAGGTGTAGTTAATAGACTGTTAGCCATCCAGACTGTTAGGTAGATAGGTGTAGTTAATATACTGTTAGCCATCCAGACTGTTAGGTAGATAGGTGTAGTTAATAGACTGTTAGCCATCCAGACTGTTAGTTAGATAGGTGTAGTTAATAGTTAGATGTGTCCAGATGGAGAGGAGCCGTCCAGACTGTTAGGTAGATAGGTGTAGTTAATAGACTGTTAGCCATCCAGACTGTTAGGTAGATAGGTGTAGTTAATAGACTGTTAGCCGTCCAGAATGTTAGGTAGATGGGTGTAGTTAATAGACTGTTAGCCGTCCAGACTGTTAGGTAGATGGGTGTAGTTAACAGTCTGGATGGCTAACAGTCTATTAGGTAGATAGGTGTAGTTAATAGACTGTTAGCCGTCCAGACTGTTAGGTAGATAGGTGTAGTTAATAGACTGTTAGCCATCCAGACTGTTAGGTAGATAGGTGTAGTTAATAGACTGTTAGCCATCCAGACTGTTAGGTAGATAGGTGTAGTTAATAGACTGTTAGCCATCCAGACTGTTAGGTAGATAGGTGTAGTTAATAGACTGTTAGCCATCCAGACTGTTAGGTAGATAGGTGTAGTTAATAGATAGGTGTAGTTAATAGACTGTTAGCCATCCAGACTGTTAGGTAGATAGGTGTAGTTAATAGACTGTTAGCCATCCAGACTGTTAGGTAGATAGGTGTAGTTAATAGACTGTTAGCCATCCAGACTGTTAGGTAGATAGGTGTAGTTAATAGACTGTTAGCCATCCAGACTGTTAGGTAGATAGGTGTAGTTAATAGACTGTTAGCCATCCAGACTGTTAGGTAGATAGGTGTAGTTAATAGACTGTTAGCCATCCAGACTGTTAGGTAGATAGGTGTAGTTAATATACTGTTAGCCATCCAGACTGTTAGGTAGATAGGTGTAGTTAATAGACTGTTAGCCATCCAGACTGTTAGTTAGATAGGTGTAGTTAATAGTTAGATGTGTCCAGATGGAGAGGAGCCGTCCAGACTGTTAGGTAGATAGGTGTAGTTAATAGACTGTTAGCCATCCAGACTGTTAGGTAGATAGGTGTAGTTAATAGACTGTTAGCCGTCCAGAATGTTAGGTAGATGGGTGTAGTTAATAGACTGTTAGCCGTCCAGACTGTTAGGTAGATGGGTGTAGTTAACAGTCTGGATGGCTAACAGTCTATTAGGTAGATAGGTGTAGTTAATAGACTGTTAGCCGTCCAGACTGTTAGGTAGATAGGTGTAGTTAATAGACTGTTAGCCATCCAGACTGTTAGGTAGATAGGTGTAGTTAATAGACTGTTAGCCATCCAGACTGTTAGGTAGATAGGTGTAGTTAATAGACTGTTAGCCATCCAGACTGTTAGGTAGATAGGTGTAGTTAATAGACTGTTAGCCATCCAGACTGTTAGGTAGATAGGTGTAGTTAATAGATAGGTGTAGTTAATAGACTGTTAGCCATCCAGACTGTTAGGTAGATAGGTGTAGTTAATAGACTGTTAGCCATCCAGACTGTTAGGTAGATAGGTGTAGTTAATAGACTGTTAGTTAGCCATCCAGACTGTTAGGTAGATAGGTGTAGTTAATAGATAGGTGTAGTTAATAGACTGTTAGCCATCCAGACTGTTAGGTAGATAGGTGTAGTTAATAGACTGTTAGCCATCCAGACTGTTAGGTAGATAGGTGTAGTTAATAGACTGTTAGCCATCCAGACTGTTAGGTAGATAGGTGTAGTTAATAGACTGTTAGCCATCCAGACTGTTAGGTAGATAGGTGTAGTTAATAGACTGTTAGCCATCCAGACTGTTAGGTAGATAGGTGTAGTTAATAGACTGTTAGCCATCCAGACTGTTAGGTAGATAGGTGTAGTTAATAGACTGTTAGCCATCCAGACTGTTAGGTAGATAGGTGTAGTTAATAGACTGTTAGCCATCCAGACTGTTAGGTAGATAGGTGTAGTTAATAGACTGTAGCCATCCAGACTGTTAGGTAGATAGGTGTAGTTAATAGATAGGTGTAGTTAATAGACTGTTAGTTAGCCGTCCAGACTGTTAGTTAGCCGTCCAGACTGTTAGGTAGATGGGTGTAGTTAATAGACTGTTAGCCGTCCAGACTGTTAGGTAGATGGGTGTAGTTAACAGTCTGGATGGCTAACAGTCTATTAGGTAGATAGGTGTAGTTAATAGACTGTTAGTTAGCCATCCAGACTGTTAGGTAGATAGGTGTAGTTAATAGACTGTTAGCCATCCAGACTGTTAGGTAGATAGGTGTAGTTAATAGACTGTTAGCCGTCCAGACTGTTAGGTAGATAGGTGTAGTTAATAGACTGTTAGCCGTCCAGACTGTTAGGTAGATAGGTGTAGTTAATAGACTGTTAGCCATCCAGACTGTTAGGTAGATAGGTGTAGTTAATAGACTGTTAGCCATCCAGACTGTTAGGTAGATAGGTGTAGTTAATAGATAGGTGTAGTTAATAGACTGTTAGTTAGCCATCCAGACTGTTAGGTAGATGGGTGTAGTTAATAGATGGGTGTAGTTAATAGACTGTTAGCCATCCAGACTGTTAGGTAGATAGGTGTAGTTAATAGACTGTTAGCCATCCAGACTGTTAGGTAGATAGGTGTAGTTAATAGACTGTTAGCCATCCAGACTGTTAGGTAGATAGGTGTAGTTAATAGACTGTTAGCCATCCAGACTGTTAGGTAGATAGGTGTAGTTAATAGACTGTTAGCCATCCAGACTGTTAGGTAGATAGGTGTAGTTAATAGACTGTTAGCCATCCAGACTGTTAGGTAGATAGGTGTAGTTAATAGACTGTTAGCCATCCAGACTGTTAGGTAGATAGGTGTAGTTAATAGACTGTTAGCCATCCAGACTGTTAGGTAGATAGGTGTAGTTAATAGACTGTTAGCCATCCAGACTGTTAGGTAGATAGGTGTAGTTAATAGACTGTTAGCCATCCAGACTGTTAGGTAGATAGGTGTAGTTAATAGACTGTTAGCCATCCAGACTGTTAGGTAGATAGGTGTAGTTAATAGACTGTAGCCATCCAGACTGTTAGGTAGATAGGTGTAGTTAATAGATAGGTGTAGTTAATAGACTGTTAGCCATCCAGACTGTTAGGTAGATAGGTGTAGTTAATAGACTGTTAGCCGTCCAGACTGTTAGGTAGATAGGTGTAGTTAATAGACTGTTAGCCATCCAGACTGTTAGGTAGATAGGTGTAGTTAATAGACTGTTAGTTAGCCATCCAGACTGTTAGGTAGATAGGTGTAGTTAATAGACTGTTAGCCATCCAGACTGTTAGGTAGATAGGTGTAGTTAATAGACTGTTAGCCATCCAGACTGTTAGGTAGATAGGTGTAGTTAATAGACTGTTAGCCACCCAGACTGTTAGGTAGATAGGTGTAGTTAATAGACTGTTAGCCATCCAGACTGTTAGGTAGATAGGTGTAGTTAATAGACTGTTAGCCACCCAGACTGTTAGGTAGATAGGTGTAGTTAATAGACTGTTAGCCATCCAGACTGTTAGGTAGATAGGTGTAGTTAATAGACTGTTAGCCATCCAGACTGTTAGGTAGATAGGTGTAGTTAATAGACTGTTAGCCGTCCAGACTGTTAGGTAGATAGGTGTAGTTAATAGACTGTTAGCCGTCCAGACTGTTAGGTAGATAGGTGTAGTTAATAGACTGTTAGCCATCCAGACTGTTAGGTAGATAGGTGTAGTTAATAGACTGTTAGCCATCCAGACTGTTAGGTAGATAGGTGTAGTTAATAGACTGTTAGCCGTCCAGACTGTTAGGTAGATAGGTGTAGTTAATAGACTGTTAGCCATCCAGACTGTTAGGTAGATAGGTGTAGTTAATAGACTGTTAGCCATCCAGACTGTTAGGTAGATAGGTGTAGTTAATAGACTGTTAGCCATCCAGACTGTTAGGTAGATAGGTGTAGTTAATAGACTGTTAGCCATCCAGACTGTTAGGTAGATAGGTGTAGTTAATAGACTGTTAGTTAGCCATCCAGACTGTTAGGTAGATAGGTGTAGTTAATAGACTGTTAGCCATCCAGACTGTTAGGTAGATAGGTGTAGTTAATAGACTGTTAGCCATCCAGACTGTTAGGTAGATAGGTGTAGTTAATAGACTGTTAGCCATCCAGACTGTTAGGTAGATAGGTGTAGTTAATAGACTGTTAGCCATCCAGACTGTTAGGTGGATAGGTGTAGTTAATAGACTGTTAGCCATCCAGACTGTTAGGTAGATAGGTGTAGTTAATAGACTGTTAGCCATCCAGACTGTTAGGTAGATAGGTGTAGTTAATAGACTGTTAGCCATCCAGACTGTTAGGTAGATAGGTGTAGTTAATAGACTGTTAGTTAGCCATCCAGACTGTTAGGTAGATAGGTGTAGTTAATAGACTGTTAGCCGTCCAGACTGTTAGGTAGATAGGTGTAGTTAATAGACTGTTAGCCATCCAGACTGTTAGGTAGATAGGTGTAGTTAATAGATAGGTGTAGTTAATAGACTGTTAGCCATCCAGACTGTTAGGTAGATAGGTGTAGTTAATAGACTGTTAGCCATCCAGACTGTTAGGTAGATAGGTGTAGTTAATAGACTGTTAGCCATCCAGACTGTTAGGTAGATAGGTGTAGTTAATAGACTGTTAGCCATCCAGACTGTTAGGTAGATAGGTGTAGTTAATAGACTGTTAGCCATCCAGACTGTTAGGTAGATAGGTGTAGTTAATAGACTGTTAGCCATCCAGACTGTTAGGTAGATAGGTGTAGTTAATAGACTGTTAGCCATCCAGACTGTTAGGTAGATAGGTGTAGTTAATAGACTGTTAGCCATCCAGACTGTTAGGTAGATAGGTGTAGTTAATAGACTGTTAGCCATCCAGACTGTTAGGTAGATAGGTGTAGTTAATAGACTGTTAGCCACCCAGACTGTTAGGTAGATAGGTGTAGTTAATAGACTGTTAGCCATCCAGACTGTTAGGTAGATAGGTGTAGTTAATAGACTGTTAGCCATCCAGACTGTTAGGTAGATAGGTGTAGTTAATAGACTGTTAGCCATCCAGACTGTTAGGTAGATAGGTGTAGTTAATAGACTGTTAGCCATCCAGACTGTTAGGTAGATAGGTGTAGTTAATAGACTGTTAGCCATCCAGACTGTTAGGTAGATAGGTGTAGTTAATAGATAGGTGTAGTTAATAGACTGTTAGCCATCCAGACTGTTAGGTAGATAGGTGTAGTTAATAGACTGTTAGCCGTCCAGACTGTTAGGTAGATAGGTGTAGTTAATAGATAGGTGTAGTTAATAGACTGTTAGTTAGCCGTCCAGACTGTTAGTTAGCCGTCCAGACTGTTAGGTAGATGGGTGTAGTTAATAGACTGTTAGCCGTCCAGACTGTTAGGTAGATGGGTGTAGTTAACAGTCTGGATGGCTAACAGTCTATTAGGTAGATAGGTGTAGTTAATAGACTGTTAGTTAGCCATCCAGACTGTTAGGTAGATAGGTGTAGTTAATAGACTGTTAGCCATCCAGACTGTTAGGTAGATAGGTGTAGTTAATAGACTGTTAGCCGTCCAGACTGTTAGGTAGATAGGTGTAGTTAATAGACTGTTAGCCGTCCAGACTGTTAGGTAGATAGGTGTAGTTAATAGACTGTTAGCCATCCAGACTGTTAGGTAGATAGGTGTAGTTAATAGACTGTTAGCCATCCAGACTGTTAGGTAGATAGGTGTAGTTAATAGATAGGTGTAGTTAATAGACTGTTAGTTAGCCATCCAGACTGTTAGGTAGATGGGTGTAGTTAATAGATGGGTGTAGTTAATAGACTGTTAGCCATCCAGACTGTTAGGTAGATAGGTGTAGTTAATAGACTGTTAGCCATCCAGACTGTTAGGTAGATAGGTGTAGTTAATAGACTGTTAGCCATCCAGACTGTTAGGTAGATAGGTGTAGTTAATAGACTGTTAGCCATCCAGACTGTTAGGTAGATAGGTGTAGTTAATAGACTGTTAGCCATCCAGACTGTTAGGTAGATAGGTGTAGTTAATAGACTGTTAGCCATCCAGACTGTTAGGTAGATAGGTGTAGTTAATAGACTGTTAGCCATCCAGACTGTTAGGTAGATAGGTGTAGTTAATAGACTGTTAGCCATCCAGACTGTTAGGTAGATAGGTGTAGTTAATAGACTGTTAGCCATCCAGACTGTTAGGTAGATAGGTGTAGTTAATAGACTGTTAGCCATCCAGACTGTTAGGTAGATAGGTGTAGTTAATAGACTGTTAGCCATCCAGACTGTTAGGTAGATAGGTGTAGTTAATAGACTGTAGCCATCCAGACTGTTAGGTAGATAGGTGTAGTTAATAGATAGGTGTAGTTAATAGACTGTTAGCCATCCAGACTGTTAGGTAGATAGGTGTAGTTAATAGACTGTTAGCCGTCCAGACTGTTAGGTAGATAGGTGTAGTTAATAGACTGTTAGCCATCCAGACTGTTAGGTAGATAGGTGTAGTTAATAGACTGTTAGTTAGCCATCCAGACTGTTAGGTAGATAGGTGTAGTTAATAGACTGTTAGCCATCCAGACTGTTAGGTAGATAGGTGTAGTTAATAGACTGTTAGCCATCCAGACTGTTAGGTAGATAGGTGTAGTTAATAGACTGTTAGCCACCCAGACTGTTAGGTAGATAGGTGTAGTTAATAGACTGTTAGCCATCCAGACTGTTAGGTAGATAGGTGTAGTTAATAGACTGTTAGCCACCCAGACTGTTAGGTAGATAGGTGTAGTTAATAGACTGTTAGCCATCCAGACTGTTAGGTAGATAGGTGTAGTTAATAGACTGTTAGCCGTCCAGACTGTTAGGTAGATAGGTGTAGTTAATAGACTGTTAGCCATCCAGACTGTTAGGTAGATAGGTGTAGTTAATAGACTGTTAGCCATCCAGACTGTTAGGTAGATAGGTGTAGTTAATAGACTGTTAGCCATCCAGACTGTTAGGTAGATAGGTGTAGTTAATAGACTGTTAGCCGTCCAGACTGTTAGGTAGATAGGTGTAGTTAATAGACTGTTAGCCATCCAGACTGTTAGGTAGATAGGTGTAGTTAATAGACTGTTAGCCATCCAGACTGTTAGGTAGATAGGTGTAGTTAATAGACTGTTAGCCATCCAGACTGTTAGGTAGATAGGTGTAGTTAATAGACTGTTAGCCATCCAGACTGTTAGGTAGATAGGTGTAGTTAATAGACTGTTAGTTAGCCATCCAGACTGTTAGGTAGATAGGTGTAGTTAATAGACTGTTAGCCATCCAGACTGTTAGGTAGATAGGTGTAGTTAATAGACTGTTAGCCATCCAGACTGTTAGGTAGATAGGTGTAGTTAATAGACTGTTAGCCATCCAGACTGTTAGGTAGATAGGTGTAGTTAATAGACTGTTAGCCATCCAGACTGTTAGGTAGATAGGTGTAGTTAATAGACTGTTAGCCATCCAGACTGTTAGGTAGATAGGTGTAGTTAATAGACTGTTAGCCATCCAGACTGTTAGGTAGATAGGTGTAGTTAATAGACTGTTAGCCATCCAGACTGTTAGGTAGATAGGTGTAGTTAATAGACTGTTAGCCATCCAGACTGTTAGGTAGATAGGTGTAGTTAATAGACTGTTAGCCATCCAGACTGTTAGTTAGATAGGTGTAGTTAATAGACTGTTAGCCGTCCAGACTGTTAGTTAGATAGGTGTAGTTAATAGTTAGATGTGTCCAGATGGAGAGGAGCCGTCCAGACTGTTAGGTAGATAGGTGTAGTTAATAGTTAGATGTGTCCAGATGGAGATGAGCCGTCCAGACTGTTAGGTAGATAGGTGTAGTTAATAGACTGTTAGCCATCCAGACTGTTAGGTAGATAGGTGTAGTTAATAGACTGTTAGCCATCCAGACTGTTAGGTAGATAGGTGTAGTTAATAGACTGTTAGCCATCCAGACTGTTAGGTAGATAGGTGTAGTTAATAGACTGTTAGCCATCCAGACTGTTAGGTAGATAGGTGTAGTTAATAGACTGTTAGCCATCCAGACTGTTAGGTAGATAGGTGTAGTTAATAGACTGTTAGCCATCCAGACTGTTAGGTAGATAGGTGTAGTTAATAGACTGTTAGCCATCCAGACTGTTAGGTAGATAGGTGTAGTTAATAGACTGTTAGCCATCCAGACTGTTAGGTAGATAGGTGTAGTTAATAGACTGTTAGCCATCCAGACTGTTAGTTAGATAGGTGTAGTTAATAGACTGTTAGCCGTCCAGACTGTTAGTTAGATAGGTGTAGTTAATAGTTAGATGTGTCCAGATGGAGAGGAGCCGTCCAGACTGTTAGGTAGATAGGTGTAGTTAATAGTTAGATGTGTCCAGATGGAGATGAGCCGTCCAGACTGTTAGGTAGATAGGTGTAGTTAATAGACTGTTAGCCATCCAGACTGTTAGGTAGATAGGTGTAGTTAATAGACTGTTAGCCATCCAGACTGTTAGGTAGATAGGTGTAGTTAATAGACTGTAGCCATCCAGACTGTTAGGTAGATAGGTGTAGTTAATAGACTGTAGCCATCCAGACTGTTAGGTAGATAGGTGTAGTTAATAGACTGTTAGCCGTCCAGACTGTTAGGTAGATAGGTGTAGTTAATAGACTGTTAGCCACCCAGACTGTTAGGTAGATAGGTGTAGTTAATAGACTGTTAGCCGTCCAGACTGTTAGGTAGATAGGTGTAGTTAATAGACTGTTAGCCATCCAGACTGTTAGGTAGATAGGTGTAGTTAATAGACTGTTAGCCATCCAGACTGTTAGGTAGATAGGTGTAGTTAATAGACTGTAGCCATCCAGACTGTTAGGTAGATAGGTGTAGTTAATAGACTGTTAGCCATCCAGACTGTTAGGTAGATAGGTGTAGTTAATAGACTGTAGCCATCCAGACTGTTAGGTAGATAGGTGTAGTTAATAGACTGTAGCCATCCAGACTGTTAGGTAGATAGGTGTAGTTAATAGACTGTAGCCATCCAGACTGTTAGGTAGATAGGTGTAGTTAATAGACTGTTAGCCGTCCAGACTGTTAGGTAGATAGGTGTAGTTAATAGACTGTTAGCCACCCAGACTGTTAGGTAGATAGGTGTAGTTAATAGACTGTTAGCCGTCCAGACTGTTAGGTAGATAGGTGTAGTTAATAGACTGTTAGCCATCCAGACTGTTAGGTAGATAGGTGTAGTTAATAGACTGTTAGCCATCCAGACTGTTAGGTAGATAGGTGTAGTTAATAGACTGTTAGTTAGCCATCCAGACTGTTAGGTAGATAGGTGTAGTTAATAGACTGTTAGCCGTCCAGACTGTTAGGTAGATAGGTGTAGTTAATAGACTGTTAGCCATCCAGACTGTTAGGTAGATAGGTGTAGTTAATAGACTGTTAGCCATCCAGACTGTTAGGTAGATAGGTGTAGTTAATAGACTGTTAGTTAGCCATCCAGACTGTTAGGTAGATAGGTGTAGTTAATAGACTGTTAGCCATCCAGACTGTTAGGTAGATAGGTGTAGTTAATAGACTGTTAGCCATCCAGACTGTTAGGTAGATAGGTGTAGTTAATAGACTGTTAGCCATCCAGACTGTTAGGTAGATAGGTGTAGTTAATAGACTGTTAGCCATCCAGACTGTTAGGTAGATAGGTGTAGTTAATAGACTGTTAGCCATCCAGACTGTTAGGTAGATAGGTGTAGTTAATAGACTGTTAGCCATCCAGACTGTTAGGTAGATAGGTGTAGTTAATAGACTGTTAGCCATCCAGACTGTTAGGTAGATAGGTGTAGTTAATAGACTGTTAGCCATCCAGACTGTTAGGTAGATAGGTGTAGTTAATAGACTGTTAGCCATCCAGACTGTTAGGTAGATAGGTGTAGTTAATAGATAGGTGTAGTTAATAGACTGTTAGCCATCCAGACTGTTAGGTAGATAGGTGTAGTTAATAGACTGTTAGCCATCCAGACTGTTAGGTAGATAGGTGTAGTTAATAGACTGTTAGCCATCCAGACTGTTCGGTAGATAGGTGTAGTTAATAGACTGTTAGCCATCCAGACTGTTAGTTAGATAGGTGTAGTTAATAGACTGTTAGCCGTCCAGACTGTTAGTTAGATAGGTGTAGTTAATAGTTAGATGTGTCCAGATGGAGAGGAGCCATCCAGACTGTTAGGTAGATAGGTGTAGTTAATAGTTAGATGTGTCCAGATGGAGATGAGCCGTCCAGACTGTTAGGTAGATAGGTGTAGTTAACCTGTTTGGGGTGCAAGCCCGACCTCGGACCAAAAATGACAACAGCTGCAGAGCGCGAAATTCAAAATCTATTTTTTAAAAATATTTAACTTTTACACATTAACAAGTCCAATACAGCATTTGAAAGATAAACATCTTGTCAATCCAGCCAACATGTCCGATTTTTTAAATGTTTTACAGAGAAAACACCACATATATTTATGTTAGCTGACCACCAAATACAAAAGTGGACAGACACGTATGAATTATGATTATGAAGTATGAATTATGATTGAAGTAGCATGCACAACCAACCGAAATAAACTAAAACCAACCTAAAGAGCCCAGAAAAAACGACCTCAGATGACAGTCATATAACATGTTACACAATAAATCTATGTTTTGTTCATAAAAAGTGCATATTTTAGCTATAAATCTGTTTTACATTGATGCTACCCAAAAATGCTAACACATAGCTAGAGTCTGAATCCAGCCGGGAGTAGCCAGAGAAAATACATACACCAACGTCGGCTACTAATTACACCTCATAAAACATTTCAGAAAAACATATGGTGGATAACTAATGAAAGACAGATATCTTGTGAATACAGACAACATTTCCGATTTTTGAAGTGTTTTACAGCGAAAACACAATATATCGTTATATTAGCTAACATCATAAGCTAGCATAAGGCAGCATTGATTCTAGTCAAGCGCTAGCCTAGCATAGTTAGCAGCGTTAGCATTCAACAGTTCGACATATATATGAAAAAGCATCCCAAATTGGGTCTTATCTTTCTTGGTACTCCATCAGAATGTTGTAACGGGGTCCAATGTCCAGTAGAGTCTTTAGTTGGGTTCCAGAACGAAGGATTCCCCTCTTTGGTTAGCTAGCACGGTAGCATTGCTGCGCCAGAAAGCGTTTCTTCAAAAAATTCTTCCGTCGTTTCACATCTAAAGTCCAGAATAAATTGCAATAATATAATTAAAGTATATTGAAAAAACAACCTTTAGGATGATTTTGTGACATGTAGCAAATAATATCGTAGTCAGGCATCATATTCAAAGTTACCTACCTTGTTCCAGAAGCCGAGATCAAATTATCCTTCGCGCCCGGATTTTTATTTTAACTGCGCATGTCTCACAAGAAGTTCTGTTATTCAGTCCAGGGACGAGATATTCGACCCCTTTCAATTCTCACTTCCGCATTACAGTCTAAGGTACGCCTCTGACGTGTCCCTATGGTCCTAAGTCAAATGGCCTTTTATAGAGAAGGTCTTAAAGAGACACATCGCATTTTGGGAAACTCAATTCGGCTGGGAAAATGGCTGTAAAAATATTTCTGTTCGACTTAGAGAAACAATTCAAACCTTTTTAGAAACTACAGACTGTTATCTATCCAACAGTAGTAAATATATGCATATTGGAAAATAAAAAGTTTCTTAGGAGGCCGTTTGAAAATGTGCACACATTTTCCAGTTTTTCAATATTCAGCGTGCAGCCATAACAGGTTAATAGACTGTTAGCCATCCAGACTGTTAGGTAGATAGGTGTAGTTAATAGACTGTTAGCCATCCAGACTGTTAGGTAGATAGGTGTAGTTAATAGACTGTTAGCCGTCCAGACTGTTAGGTAGATAGGTGTAGTTAATAGACTGTAGCCATCCAGACTGTTAGGTAGATAGGTGTAGTTAATAGACTGTAGCCATCCAGACTGTTAGGTAGATAGGTGTAGTTAATAGACTGTAGCCATCCAGACTGTTAGGTAGATAGGTGTAGTTAATAGACTGTTAGCCGTCCAGACTGTTAGGTAGATAGGTGTAGGTAATAGACTGTTAGCCATCCAGACTGTTAGGTAGATAGGTGTAGTTAATAGACTGTTAGCCATCCAGACTGTTAGGTAGATAGGTGTAGTTAATAGACTGTTAGCCATCCAGACTGTTAGGTAGATAGGTGTAGTTAATAGACTGTTAGTTAGCCATCCAGACTGTTAGGTAGATAGGTGTAGTTAATAGACTGTTAGCCGTCCAGACTGTTAGGTAGATAGGTGTAGTTAATAGACTGTTAGCCATCCAGACTGTTAGGTAGATAGGTGTAGTTAATAGACTGTTAGCCATCCAGACTGTTAGGTAGATAGGTGTAGTTAATAGACTGTTAGCCATCCAGACTGTTAGGTAGATAGGTGTAGTTAATAGACTGTTAGCCATCCAGACTGTTAGGTAGATAGGTGTAGTTAATAGACTGTTAGCCATCCAGACTGTTAGGTAGATAGGTGTAGTTAATAGACTGTTAGCCATCCAGTCTGTTAGGTAGATAGGTGTAGTTAATAGACTGTTAGCCATCCAGACTGTTAGGTAGATAGGTGTAGTTAATAGACTGTTAGCCGTCCAGACTGTTAGTTAGATAGGTGTAGTTAATAGACTGTTAGCCATCCAGACTGTTAGGTAGATAGGTGTAGTTAATAGACTGTTAGCCGTCCAGACTGTTAGTTAGATAGGTGTAGTTAATAGTTAGATGTGTCCAGATGGAGAGGAGCCGTCCAGACTGTTAGGTAGATAGGTGTAGTTAATAGACTGTTAGCCATCCAGACTGTTAGGTAGATAGGTGTAGTTAATAGACTGTTAGCCATCCAGACTGTTAGGTAGATAGGTGTAGTTAATAGACTGTTAGCCATCTAGACTGTTAGGTAGATAGGTGTAGTTAATAGACTGTTAGCCATCCAGACTGTTAGGTAGATAGGTGTAGTTAATAGACTGTTAGCCATCCAGACTGTTAGGTAGATAGGTGTAGTTAATAGACTGTTAGCCATCCAGACTGTTAGGTAGATAGGTGTAGTTAATAGACTGTTAGCCATCCAGACTGTTAGGTAGATAGGTGTAGTTAATAGACTGTTAGCCATCCAGACTGTTAGTTAGATAGGTGTAGTTAATAGTTAGATGTGTCCAGATGGAGAGGAGCCGTCCAGACTGTTAGGTAGATAGGTGTAGTTAATAGACTGTTAGCCATCCAGACTGTTAGGTAGATAGGTGTAGTTAATAGACTGTTAGCCATCCAGACTGTTAGTTAGATAGGTGTAGTTAATAGTTAGATGTGTCCAGATGGAGAGGAGCCGTCCAGACTGTTAGGTAGATAGGTGTAGTTAATAGACTGTTAGCCATCCAGACTGTTAGGTAGATAGGTGTAGTTAATAGACTGTTAGCCATCCAGACTGTTAGGTAGATAGGTGTAGTTAATAGACTGTTAGCCATCCAGACTGTTAGGTAGATAGGTGTAGTTAATAGACTGTTAGCCATCCAGACTGTTAGGTAGATAGGTGTAGTTAATAGACTGTTAGCCATCCAGACTGTTAGGTAGATAGGTGTAGTTAATAGACTGTTAGCCATCCAGACTGTTAGGTAGATAGGTGTAGTTAATAGACTGTTAGCCGTCCAGACTGTTAGTTAGATAGGTGTAGTTAATAGTTAGATGTGTCCAGATGGAGAGGAGCCGTCCAGACTGTTAGGTAGATAGGTGTAGTTAATAGTTAGATTTGTCCAGATGGAGAGGAGCCGTCCAGACTGTTAGGTAGATAGGTGTAGTTAATAGACTGTTAGCCACCCAGACTGTTAGGTAGATAGGTGTAGTTAATAGACTGTTAGCCATCCAGACTGTTAAGTAGATAGGTGTAGTTAATAGACTGTTAGCCATCCAGACTGTTAGGTAGATAGGTGTAGTTAATAGACTGTTAGCCATCCAGACTGTTAGGTAGATAGGTGTAGTTAATAGACTGTTAGCCATCCAGACTGTTAGGTAGATAGGTGTAGTTAATAGACTGTTAGCCATCCAGACTGTTAGTTAGATAGGTGTAGTTAATAGTTAGATGTGTCCAGATGGAGAGGAGCCGTCCAGACTGTTAGGTAGATAGGTGTAGTTAATAGACTGTTAGCCATCCAGACTGTTAGGTAGATAGGTGTAGTTAATAGACTGTTAGCCATCCAGACTGTTAGGTAGATAGGTGTAGTTAATAGACTGTTAGCCATCCAGACTGTTAGGTAGATAGGTGTAGTTAATAGACTGTTAGCCATCCAGACTGTTAGGTAGATAGGTGTAGTTAATAGACTGTTAGCCATCCAGACTGTTAGGTAGATAGGTGTAGTTAATAGACTGTTAGCCATCCAGACTGTTAGGTAGATAGGTGTAGTTAATATACTGTTAGCCATCCAGACTGTTAGGTAGATAGGTGTAGTTAATAGACTGTTAGCCATCCAGACTGTTAGTTAGATAGGTGTAGTTAATAGTTAGATGTGTCCAGATGGAGAGGAGCCGTCCAGACTGTTAGGTAGATAGGTGTAGTTAATAGACTGTTAGCCATCCAGACTGTTAGGTAGATAGGTGTAGTTAATAGACTGTTAGCCATCCAGACTGTTAGGTAGATAGGTGTAGTTAATAGACTGTTAGCCATCCAGACTGTTAGGTAGATAGGTGTAGTTAATAGACTGTTAGCCATCCAGACTGTTAGGTAGATAGGTGTAGTTAATAGACTGTTAGCCATCCAGACTGTTAGGTAGATAGGTGTAGTTAATAGACTGTTAGCCATCCAGACTGTTAGGTAGATAGGTGTAGTTAATAGACTGTTAGCCATCCAGACTGTTAGGTAGATAGGTGTAGTTAATAGACTGTTAGCCATCCAGACTGTTAGGTAGATAGGTGTAGTTAATAGACTGTTAGCCGTCCAGACTGTTAGTTAGATAGGTGTAGTTAATAGACTGTTAGCCATCCAGACTGTTAGGTAGATAGGTGTAGTTAATAGACTGTTAGCCGTCCAGACTGTTAGGTAGATAGGTGTAGTTAATAGACTGTTAGCCATCCAGACTGTTAGGTAGATAGGTGTAGTTAATAGATAGGTGTAGTTAATAGACTGTTAGTTAGCCATCCAGACTGTTAGGTAGATAGGTGTAGTTAATAGATGGGTGTAGTTAATAGATGGGTGTAGTTAATAGATAGGTGTAGTTAATAGACTGTTAGCCGTCCAGACTGTTAGGTAGATAGGTGTAGTTAATAGATAGGTGTAGTTAATAGACTGTTAGCCATCCAGACTGTTAGTTAGATAGGTGTAGTTAATAGACTGTTAGCCATCCAGACTGTTAGGTAGATAGGTGTAGTTAATAGACTGTTAGCCGTCCAGACTGTTAGTTAGATAGGTGTAGTTAATAGTTAGATGTGTCCAGATGGAGAGGAGCCGTCCAGACTGTTAGGTAGATAGGTGTAGTTAATAGTTAGATGTGTCCAGATGGAGAGGAGCCGTCCAGACTGTTAGGTAGATAGGTGTAGTTAATAGACTGTTAGCCATCCAGACTGTTAGGTAGATAGGTGTAGTTAATAGACTGTTAGCCATCCAGACTGTTAGGTAGATAGGTGTAGTTAATAGACTGTTAGCCATCCAGACTGTTAGGTAGATAGGTGTAGTTAATAGACTGTTAGCCATCCAGACTGTTAGGTAGATAGGTGTAGTTAATAGACTGTTAGCCATCCAGACTGTTAGTTAGATAGGTGTAGTTAATAGTTAGATGTGTCCAGATGGAGAGGAGCCGTCCAGACTGTTAGGTAGATAGGTGTAGTTAATAGACTGTTAGCCATCCAGACTGTTAGGTAGATAGGTGTAGTTAATAGACTGTTAGCAATCCAGACTGTTAGGTAGATAGGTGTAGTTAATAGACTGTTAGCCATCCAGACTGTTAGGTAGATAGGTGTAGTTAATAGACTGTTAGCCATCCAGACTGTTAGGTAGATAGGTGTAGTTAATAGACTGTTAGCCATCCAGACTGTTAGGTAGATAGGTGTAGTTAATAGACTGTTAGCCATCCAGACTGTTAGTTAGATAGGTGTAGTTAATAGTTAGATGTGTCCAGATGGAGAGGAGCCGTCCAGACTGTTAGGTAGATAGGTGTAGTTAATAGACTGTTAGCCATCCAGACTGTTAGGTAGATAGGTGTAGTTAATAGACTGTTAGCCATCCAGACTGCTAGGTAGATAGGTGTAGTTAATAGATAGGTGTAGTTAATAGACTGTTAGCCATCCAGACTGTTAGGTAGATAGGTGTAGTTAATAGACTGTTAGCCGTCCAGACTGTTAGGTAGATAGGTGTAGTTAATAGACTGTTAGCCATCCAGACTGTTAGGTAGATAGGTGTAGTTAATAGACTGTTAGCCATCCAGACTGTTAGGTAGATAGGTGTAGTTAATAGACTGTTAGCCATCCAGACTGTTAGGTAGATAGGTGTAGTTAATAGACTGTTAGCCATCCAGACTGTTAGTTAGATAGGTGTAGTTAATAGACTGTTAGCCATCCAGACTGTTAGGTAGATAGGTGTAGTTAATAGACTGTTAGCCATCCAGACTGTTAGGTAGATAGGTGTAGTTAATAGATAGGTGTAGTTAATAGACTGTTAGCCATCCAGACTGTTAGGTAGATAGGTGTAGTTAATAGACTGTTAGCCATCCAGACTGTTAGGTAGATAGGTGTAGTTAATAGATAGGTGTAGTTAATAGACTGTTAGCCATCCAGACTGTTAGGTAGATAGGTGTAGTTAATAGACTGTTAGCCATCCAGACTGTTAGGTAGATAGGTGTAGTTAATAGACTGTTAGCCATCCAGACTGTTAGGTAGATAGGTGTAGTTAATAGACTGTTAGCCATCCAGACTGTTAGGTAGATAGGTGTAGTTAATAGACTGTTAGCCATCCAGACTGTTAGGTAGATAGGTGTAGTTAATAGACTGTTAGCCATCCAGACTGTTAGGTAGATAGGTGTAGTTAATAGACTGTTAGCCATCCAGACTGTTAGGTAGATAGGTGTAGTTAATAGACTGTTAGCCATCCAGACTGTTAGGTAGATAGGTGTAGTTAATAGACTGTTAGCCATCCAGACTGTTAGGTAGATAGGTGTAGTTAATAGACTGTTAGCCACCCAGACGGTTAGGTAGATAGGTGTAGTTAATAGACTGTTAGCCATCCAGACTGTTAGGTAGATAGGTGTAGTTAATAGACTGTTAGCCATCCAGACTGTTAGGTAGATAGGTGTAGTTAATAGACTGTTAGCCATCCAGACTGTTAGGTAGATAGGTGTAGTTAATAGACTGTTAGCCATCCAGACTGTTAGGTAGATAGGTGTAGTTAATAGACTGTTAGCCATCCAGACTGTTAGGTAGATAGGTGTAGTTAATAGATAGGTGTAGTTAATAGACTGTTAGCCATCCAGACTGTTAGGTAGATAGGTGTAGTTAATAGACTGTTAGCCGTCCAGACTGTTAGGTAGATAGGTGTAGTTAATAGATAGGTGTAGTTAATAGACTGTTAGTTAGCCGTCCAGACTGTTAGTTAGCCGTCCAGACTGTTAGGTAGATGGGTGTAGTTAATAGACTGTTAGCCGTCCAGACTGTTAGGTAGATGGGTGTAGTTAACAGTCTGGATGGCTAACAGTCTATTAGGTAGATAGGTGTAGTTAATAGACTGTTAGTTAGCCATCCAGACTGTTAGGTAGATAGGTGTAGTTAATAGACTGTTAGCCATCCAGACTGTTAGGTAGATAGGTGTAGTTAATAGACTGTTAGCCATCCAGACTGTTAGGTAGATAGGTGTAGTTAATAGACTGTTAGCCATCCAGACTGTTAGGTAGATAGGTGTAGTTAATAGACTGTTAGTTAGCCATCCAGACTGTTAGGTAGATAGGTGTAGTTAATAGACTGTTAGCCATCCAGACTGTTAGGTAGATAGGTGTAGTTAATAGACTGTTAGCCATCCAGACTGTTAGGTAGATAGGTGTAGTTAATAGACTGTTAGCCATCCAGACTGTTAGGTAGATAGGTGTAGTTAATAGACTGTTAGCCATCCAGACTGTTAGGTAGATAGGTGTAGTTAATAGACTGTTAGCCATCCAGACTGTTAGGTAGATAGGTGTAGTTAATAGACTGTTAGCCATCCAGACTGTTAGGTAGATAGGTGTAGTTAATAGACTGTTAGCCATCCAGACTGTTAGGTAGATAGGTGTAGTTAATAGACTGTTAGCCATCCAGACTGTTAGGTAGATAGGTGTAGTTAATAGACTGTTAGCCATCCAGACTGTTAGTTAGATAGGTGTAGTTAATAGACTGTTAGCCGTCCAGACTGTTAGTTAGATAGGTGTAGTTAATAGTTAGATGTGTCCAGATGGAGAGGAGCCGTCCAGAC
Source organism: Salvelinus fontinalis (assembly GCF_029448725.1). Lineage (NCBI taxonomy): Eukaryota > Metazoa > Chordata > Actinopteri > Salmoniformes > Salmonidae > Salvelinus > Salvelinus fontinalis. The sequence continues at coordinate 656,616 of NW_026600264.1, forward strand.
TGTTAGGTAGATAGGTGTAGTTAATAGTTAGATGTGTCCAGATGGAGATGAGCCGTCCAGACTGTTAGGTAGATAGGTGTAGTTAATAGACTGTTAGCCATCCAGACTGTTAGGTAGATAGGTGTAGTTAATAGACTGTTAGCCATCCAGACTGTTAGGTAGATAGGTGTAGTTAATAGACTGTTAGCCATCCAGACTGTTAGGTAGATAGGTGTAGTTAATAGACTGTTAGCCATCCAGACTGTTAGGTAGATAGGTGTAGTTAATAGACTGTTAGCCATCCAGACTGTTAGGTAGATAGGTGTAGTTAATAGACTGTTAGCCATCCAGACTGTTAGGTAGATAGGTGTAGTTAATAGACTGTTAGCCATCCAGACTGTTAGGTAGATAGGTGTAGTTAATAGACTGTTAGCCATCCAGACTGTTAGGTAGATAGGTGTAGTTAATAGACTGTTAGCCATCCAGACTGTTAGTTAGATAGGTGTAGTTAATAGACTGTTAGCCGTCCAGACTGTTAGTTAGATAGGTGTAGTTAATAGTTAGATGTGTCCAGATGGAGAGGAGCCGTCCAGACTGTTAGGTAGATAGGTGTAGTTAATAGTTAGATGTGTCCAGATGGAGATGAGCCGTCCAGACTGTTAGGTAGATAGGTGTAGTTAATAGACTGTTAGCCATCCAGACTGTTAGGTAGATAGGTGTAGTTAATAGACTGTTAGCCATCCAGACTGTTAGGTAGATAGGTGTAGTTAATAGACTGTAGCCATCCAGACTGTTAGGTAGATAGGTGTAGTTAATAGACTGTAGCCATCCAGACTGTTAGGTAGATAGGTGTAGTTAATAGACTGTTAGCCGTCCAGACTGTTAGGTAGATAGGTGTAGTTAATAGACTGTTAGCCACCCAGACTGTTAGGTAGATAGGTGTAGTTAATAGACTGTTAGCCGTCCAGACTGTTAGGTAGATAGGTGTAGTTAATAGACTGTTAGCCATCCAGACTGTTAGGTAGATAGGTGTAGTTAATAGACTGTTAGCCATCCAGACTGTTAGGTAGATAGGTGTAGTTAATAGACTGTAGCCATCCAGACTGTTAGGTAGATAGGTGTAGTTAATAGACTGTTAGCCATCCAGACTGTTAGGTAGATAGGTGTAGTTAATAGACTGTAGCCATCCAGACTGTTAGGTAGATAGGTGTAGTTAATAGACTGTAGCCATCCAGACTGTTAGGTAGATAGGTGTAGTTAATAGACTGTAGCCATCCAGACTGTTAGGTAGATAGGTGTAGTTAATAGACTGTTAGCCGTCCAGACTGTTAGGTAGATAGGTGTAGTTAATAGACTGTTAGCCACCCAGACTGTTAGGTAGATAGGTGTAGTTAATAGACTGTTAGCCGTCCAGACTGTTAGGTAGATAGGTGTAGTTAATAGACTGTTAGCCATCCAGACTGTTAGGTAGATAGGTGTAGTTAATAGACTGTTAGCCATCCAGACTGTTAGGTAGATAGGTGTAGTTAATAGACTGTTAGTTAGCCATCCAGACTGTTAGGTAGATAGGTGTAGTTAATAGACTGTTAGCCGTCCAGACTGTTAGGTAGATAGGTGTAGTTAATAGACTGTTAGCCATCCAGACTGTTAGGTAGATAGGTGTAGTTAATAGACTGTTAGCCATCCAGACTGTTAGGTAGATAGGTGTAGTTAATAGACTGTTAGTTAGCCATCCAGACTGTTAGGTAGATAGGTGTAGTTAATAGACTGTTAGCCATCCAGACTGTTAGGTAGATAGGTGTAGTTAATAGACTGTTAGCCATCCAGACTGTTAGGTAGATAGGTGTAGTTAATAGACTGTTAGCCATCCAGACTGTTAGGTAGATAGGTGTAGTTAATAGACTGTTAGCCATCCAGACTGTTAGGTAGATAGGTGTAGTTAATAGACTGTTAGCCATCCAGACTGTTAGGTAGATAGGTGTAGTTAATAGACTGTTAGCCATCCAGACTGTTAGGTAGATAGGTGTAGTTAATAGACTGTTAGCCATCCAGACTGTTAGGTAGATAGGTGTAGTTAATAGACTGTTAGCCATCCAGACTGTTAGGTAGATAGGTGTAGTTAATAGACTGTTAGCCATCCAGACTGTTAGGTAGATAGGTGTAGTTAATAGATAGGTGTAGTTAATAGACTGTTAGCCATCCAGACTGTTAGGTAGATAGGTGTAGTTAATAGACTGTTAGCCATCCAGACTGTTAGGTAGATAGGTGTAGTTAATAGACTGTTAGCCATCCAGACTGTTCGGTAGATAGGTGTAGTTAATAGACTGTTAGCCATCCAGACTGTTAGTTAGATAGGTGTAGTTAATAGACTGTTAGCCGTCCAGACTGTTAGTTAGATAGGTGTAGTTAATAGTTAGATGTGTCCAGATGGAGAGGAGCCATCCAGACTGTTAGGTAGATAGGTGTAGTTAATAGTTAGATGTGTCCAGATGGAGATGAGCCGTCCAGACTGTTAGGTAGATAGGTGTAGTTAACCTGTTTGGGGTGCAAGCCCGACCTCGGACCAAAAATGACAACAGCTGCAGAGCGCGAAATTCAAAATCTATTTTTTAAAAATATTTAACTTTTACACATTAACAAGTCCAATACAGCATTTGAAAGATAAACATCTTGTCAATCCAGCCAACATGTCCGATTTTTTAAATGTTTTACAGAGAAAACACCACATATATTTATGTTAGCTGACCACCAAATACAAAAGTGGACAGACACGTATGAATTATGATTATGAAGTATGAATTATGATTGAAGTAGCATGCACAACCAACCGAAATAAACTAAAACCAACCTAAAGAGCCCAGAAAAAACGACCTCAGATGACAGTCATATAACATGTTACACAATAAATCTATGTTTTGTTCATAAAAAGTGCATATTTTAGCTATAAATCTGTTTTACATTGATGCTACCCAAAAATGCTAACACATAGCTAGAGTCTGAATCCAGCCGGGAGTAGCCAGAGAAAATACATACACCAACGTCGGCTACTAATTACACCTCATAAAACATTTCAGAAAAACATATGGTGGATAACTAATGAAAGACAGATATCTTGTGAATACAGACAACATTTCCGATTTTTGAAGTGTTTTACAGCGAAAACACAATATATCGTTATATTAGCTAACATCATAAGCTAGCATAAGGCAGCATTGATTCTAGTCAAGCGCTAGCCTAGCATAGTTAGCAGCGTTAGCATTCAACAGTTCGACATATATATGAAAAAGCATCCCAAATTGGGTCTTATCTTTCTTGGTACTCCATCAGAATGTTGTAACGGGGTCCAATGTCCAGTAGAGTCTTTAGTTGGGTTCCAGAACGAAGGATTCCCCTCTTTGGTTAGCTAGCACGGTAGCATTGCTGCGCCAGAAAGCGTTTCTTCAAAAAATTCTTCCGTCGTTTCACATCTAAAGTCCAGAATAAATTGCAATAATATAATTAAAGTATATTGAAAAAACAACCTTTAGGATGATTTTGTGACATGTAGCAAATAATATCGTAGTCAGGCATCATATTCAAAGTTACCTACCTTGTTCCAGAAGCCGAGATCAAATTATCCTTCGCGCCCGGATTTTTATTTTAACTGCGCATGTCTCACAAGAAGTTCTGTTATTCAGTCCAGGGACGAGATATTCGACCCCTTTCAATTCTCACTTCCGCATTACAGTCTAAGGTACGCCTCTGACGTGTCCCTATGGTCCTAAGTCAAATGGCCTTTTATAGAGAAGGTCTTAAAGAGACACATCGCATTTTGGGAAACTCAATTCGGCTGGGAAAATGGCTGTAAAAATATTTCTGTTCGACTTAGAGAAACAATTCAAACCTTTTTAGAAACTACAGACTGTTATCTATCCAACAGTAGTAAATATATGCATATTGGAAAATAAAAAGTTTCTTAGGAGGCCGTTTGAAAATGTGCACACATTTTCCAGTTTTTCAATATTCAGCGTGCAGCCATAACAGGTTAATAGACTGTTAGCCATCCAGACTGTTAGGTAGATAGGTGTAGTTAATAGACTGTTAGCCATCCAGACTGTTAGGTAGATAGGTGTAGTTAATAGACTGTTAGCCGTCCAGACTGTTAGGTAGATAGGTGTAGTTAATAGACTGTAGCCATCCAGACTGTTAGGTAGATAGGTGTAGTTAATAGACTGTAGCCATCCAGACTGTTAGGTAGATAGGTGTAGTTAATAGACTGTAGCCATCCAGACTGTTAGGTAGATAGGTGTAGTTAATAGACTGTTAGCCGTCCAGACTGTTAGGTAGATAGGTGTAGGTAATAGACTGTTAGCCATCCAGACTGTTAGGTAGATAGGTGTAGTTAATAGACTGTTAGCCATCCAGACTGTTAGGTAGATAGGTGTAGTTAATAGACTGTTAGCCATCCAGACTGTTAGGTAGATAGGTGTAGTTAATAGACTGTTAGTTAGCCATCCAGACTGTTAGGTAGATAGGTGTAGTTAATAGACTGTTAGCCGTCCAGACTGTTAGGTAGATAGGTGTAGTTAATAGACTGTTAGCCATCCAGACTGTTAGGTAGATAGGTGTAGTTAATAGACTGTTAGCCATCCAGACTGTTAGGTAGATAGGTGTAGTTAATAGACTGTTAGCCATCCAGACTGTTAGGTAGATAGGTGTAGTTAATAGACTGTTAGCCATCCAGACTGTTAGGTAGATAGGTGTAGTTAATAGACTGTTAGCCATCCAGACTGTTAGGTAGATAGGTGTAGTTAATAGACTGTTAGCCATCCAGTCTGTTAGGTAGATAGGTGTAGTTAATAGACTGTTAGCCATCCAGACTGTTAGGTAGATAGGTGTAGTTAATAGACTGTTAGCCGTCCAGACTGTTAGTTAGATAGGTGTAGTTAATAGACTGTTAGCCATCCAGACTGTTAGGTAGATAGGTGTAGTTAATAGACTGTTAGCCGTCCAGACTGTTAGTTAGATAGGTGTAGTTAATAGTTAGATGTGTCCAGATGGAGAGGAGCCGTCCAGACTGTTAGGTAGATAGGTGTAGTTAATAGACTGTTAGCCATCCAGACTGTTAGGTAGATAGGTGTAGTTAATAGACTGTTAGCCATCCAGACTGTTAGGTAGATAGGTGTAGTTAATAGACTGTTAGCCATCTAGACTGTTAGGTAGATAGGTGTAGTTAATAGACTGTTAGCCATCCAGACTGTTAGGTAGATAGGTGTAGTTAATAGACTGTTAGCCATCCAGACTGTTAGGTAGATAGGTGTAGTTAATAGACTGTTAGCCATCCAGACTGTTAGGTAGATAGGTGTAGTTAATAGACTGTTAGCCATCCAGACTGTTAGGTAGATAGGTGTAGTTAATAGACTGTTAGCCATCCAGACTGTTAGTTAGATAGGTGTAGTTAATAGTTAGATGTGTCCAGATGGAGAGGAGCCGTCCAGACTGTTAGGTAGATAGGTGTAGTTAATAGACTGTTAGCCATCCAGACTGTTAGGTAGATAGGTGTAGTTAATAGACTGTTAGCCATCCAGACTGTTAGTTAGATAGGTGTAGTTAATAGTTAGATGTGTCCAGATGGAGAGGAGCCGTCCAGACTGTTAGGTAGATAGGTGTAGTTAATAGACTGTTAGCCATCCAGACTGTTAGGTAGATAGGTGTAGTTAATAGACTGTTAGCCATCCAGACTGTTAGGTAGATAGGTGTAGTTAATAGACTGTTAGCCATCCAGACTGTTAGGTAGATAGGTGTAGTTAATAGACTGTTAGCCATCCAGACTGTTAGGTAGATAGGTGTAGTTAATAGACTGTTAGCCATCCAGACTGTTAGGTAGATAGGTGTAGTTAATAGACTGTTAGCCATCCAGACTGTTAGGTAGATAGGTGTAGTTAATAGACTGTTAGCCGTCCAGACTGTTAGTTAGATAGGTGTAGTTAATAGTTAGATGTGTCCAGATGGAGAGGAGCCGTCCAGACTGTTAGGTAGATAGGTGTAGTTAATAGTTAGATTTGTCCAGATGGAGAGGAGCCGTC